>NT_176780.1:382578-397444 GCF_000188095.3 Bombus impatiens | reverse complement strand
ACGGAGGGTAGATATGCCGGTAGCAGCTGTTTCTACTCGAATCTAGACGAATGCGAACTTGTACGTTATACCGAAGATAACTACGTGAAGAGATAAACGAGTGCGAAATCTAGCCGCTTCGTGGAATGTATTGCGGACTGAGTTTGTTTGATTTGAATGTTTGTTAACTACCTGAACATTTAAGTCCCTGATGCGCGATACCGTGAAGCATCGAGCCGCAGTGGTCGCAGAAGGTTGGCGTCAGGTACGTGAAAACCTCCCATTTGTGTGCGGTGCTCATCTGGGAACAAGAAATAGCGGCCCGGGAAAGCCCGGTCCTTCATTGTGATCTGATGCTCTGATTCCGAGCGATACCAGCCGAATCCTCGCTACTTCGTCTCTATCGCGTAAGCTCGACCGAAACTGCCATTATCGCGTTTACCGATTTAGTCGCTCGAAGCTAATTCGGCGATCGTTTTGTCGATCAAAAAAAAAAAAAAAAATAAAAAGAGATGGTTTCCCGGTTCTCGCTTTTCGCTACGATTAGACGCGTTCGGATTCCGGTCGAAGCTGCTGAACAAAGTCTACGAAGAGAAAGGATGGCCGAAATTGAAAGTACAAAGGTGTTGCTGCGTCCGTCTCAGTGGTTGGTCGAATCAACCGCTCTCTCGATTTAATCTGAAATTTAATCGGAGACGGTTTACGGAAAAGCCATTTTAACGTCTTTTTCGATTCGAGCGAAGGGAGGAACGTGGTTTGCCACCGGTGTAAACCTATTTGTCGGGAAGGAATCCTTGTCGCGATAAAGATAGCCAGCTAGTCGCTCGGTAACGTTCACTCGGAACCCAGTTAAGGTTACGGTTTGCTACGCGAAATTGAATTTGTCTCTTTTTCTTCTTTGTTTCCGTACAATGAGAAAGAAAAAATGGAAGAATCCCAGTAGGAGGGTGGGCGGCCGCTTGGTCGGTCGGGCTGATGGGCCGAAGGGGAGGCTAGGACGAGCTGAAATGGACTAGCCCGTGAGTAAGATGGGATCCAGCTAACGGAGAGAAAGATGGGAAGAGGAAGAGCGAGGGAAGCGAGAAGCAAAGTAGGCCTTTGCCGTCTTTCGGGCACTAACGCGGCCCGCTCCTTTGCCTCGATTTTCCAGGCTTTTCTCCCGACCCCGGTAGTCTCGAGCGTTTAATTCGTTTCCACGCCGCTCTTCTTCCAATTCAGCCCGCCCCCTACTACGCTCCTTCTCTTTTACTCTCTTGGCGCCAAACACGTTCCATACCGTATGCATGGAGCCTGCAAGTCTCCTTGCGACTTTTCCTCTCGTTATTTCTACCTTTTATTTCTCGTTATTTCTACGCATGGCTCGTCGATAAAATAGAAAAGTGGAAATTACACGGTGGAAAGGAATGTCGATTCATCCGATTTCGCGCGTATCTCGCGGAAAGGGGCGTAAGGGAAAAGAGGGACGCGCCACAGAAATCACACGTATGTACATTATAGAACACGAATTGCGGTGACACATGATGCGGCATAGATCAACGTATAAAGTGTGCGGGACATCGGATTATCCGAAAAAAAACACGTAGAAGCGGAAAGACACAGAATGCATAGAGACAATCTGTACAAAATAGAAGAGTTATTTACAAAAATATAACAAGTAAAACGTAATGTATCATATGTATAATATCGTAGAGGATCGAAGATCGCCTTTACTCGGTGGAAGCTCAGAGTCGATGATGTTATTCACAGCATGATGGAAATCACGCGTTCCCTTTCTATCGTCTAAACCATAATTAATATTATCGTTCGTTCTTTCACGCTGCTGGCTACTATCCGATTCTACTCGAAATTTTACGAGCAACCTGGCGCGGCGGCCGGCTCGAAAACTATTACTTTTCGCTATTTCTATCGCGAGTTCTTTGCGATCTTCGTGCATTCAAAGTGGTCGCGTCATCCTCGAATTCACAATTTTGCCTATCTCGAGAAACACCGACAACTACGAGAGAAGATCGTAGATGTAACAAAGTAACGCAAATATCAAGCTTCGACGTCTAAAAGGCCAAGCTAAATATTGCGTGTAACTATTATACATATGTATACGAACATCAAAGTCTGTGCACACACACACACACACACATCGTGAAAAGTAGAACGAGGAGAAGTGTGAAAAGGTTTAAAGGTGTAAGTGGGAAGGAAACGTTTCACGCGCACACACATTAAATTTCAAAAGAGAAAAGACAAGTCGTGTGTGAAAAAGACAGGATTCGTCCAGCGATGGGTATGTACCTACGCCGTTTCCACGTTTCCATATTTTCATAGTTTCCCGTTGGTTGCTACGTCAACGAAACGAGTCTGATGAGATTTCGTTAAACCGATTTTTGTCCCATCGCCGGATCATCGGTCACCACGACGATCGCAAGGAGAGCAAAGGGGCGAGGGAAACAGAGAGCGGAAACTGGAAAGAAAGAAGCGGACAGAAAAGTAAACCAAAGTCGAATCGTATCCTCTGTTACGTATGTACATCGTGTATCTCTCTCCCCTAGCTTTCCATTTCTTTTCTTCTGTATCTCGCTGTCTCTCTTCTATTCTTCTCTTCGCTTCTTTATCCCCGTCCCGTGAAAAGTAAATAGGTACACGTTTCTGTGCGCACATAGAGATAAACGTACGCGGATACGAGTGTCAACGAATACGTAGTCGTTCGAAGGCGCAAATAGCGATCGAGTTGTGCGCGCGTGGCTTTCCACGTGAGAACTTGCCGCGAATCGTAATATCCGAAACGGGGAAACACCAAGGAGAAATTGATTTGCGCGCGATCGAGAAAACCGATCGAAAACGATACATCGCTCATCGACGATAACTTGTTCTGTGACATTCGCGAGCGTTCAGGCTGCTACGTACGCACGATTATGTTAAACTCTTGCGCGACAGAGATAAGCTTTGCGAAAGAATATTTACAAAGTACGAACATCGGGAAGAGGAATAAGAAGAAGAAACAGTGATGGTAATAGTAGTAGTAGTAGTAGAAGAAGAAGAAGAAGAAGAAGAAGAAGAGGGAAAGTAAAACGAGAGAGTAGAAGAAAAAGAAGAAAAAGTAGAAGATCAAAAGACACGAAGAAGATCAGAGGAAACAAGACGAAGATAAAGCAACACCACGAACAAACGGTGGACCATAGACAAAATGTGTACGGTCAGTATAAAGTGCGATAGTGTCTGTGTCCTTTTTCTTTTCGTGTGTCTGTGTGCGTGTGACTGGTTGCGTGTACTCGTTTTTTCTTTCCATTCTTTTCTTTTTTCGTTTTTTAATATGATACCTTGGCACTTCATGCCCTGGTGGATGACACCATAGAGAAGACTACCGCAGTGGTCACAGAAGGTGGGGCTGTTGTAGGTGTGTTGCTTGAATTGGTGCTTCGTCCGCGTGTCCTGCGTTATTACACCATTACACCGTGCACACACACGCAGACTCTCGGGTCATGGCGTAGGGATCATGATCGTGATCGGGATTGCAGCCGGGATCGTAATCGGGATTACGGGATGAAAATCAGGATCGAGATCGAATAGAAAGGATATAAGACATATCGGTGGCAATCGATTTCCCTGGTAAGCGAATAAACGCGGTGCTCGGCTTTCCACGGGCACGTGATCGCAACGATATCGAAGAGAACGATCACGTGACAGCGACACGTTCGTTTCGAAACATCTGCTCCAGCGCTTATTTCCATTGCGCGAAGCTTGCACGCGCTCGTCAGTGACAGAGGCGTGTAGCGCGTCGTTCGAAATAAACCGGTGCTATGTAGTACGTTGGTCGAAGTTAGAAACGGGTCGTCTAGCCGTCGCGTGGAACAGCATCGGAATCGGTGGCAGCGGTAACCGCGAAACGAGCCAGTTTCGCAGCTGAAACGAACAAGCGACACTACGGTTCCGTGTGACGTGTTATCACGAGGCGCCACACTGTGTCGTCCGCGCTGTGGTCCATCAAGTTCTCTAAGTTATGCTTCGCTTTCAAACTACGAAAGCGCCAACTCGATTATTACTCTGCCTGGCACGACTCCGTTACTCGTAACCGTTACGCGCACGGACGTGTCAGTTAACCGACGTGAAAACGCAGCCAATTTTGAAATTTAGTTTCTCCGTCGATCGATCGACCGTACGTTTTCGTTGGCTGACAAAGATATCGCCTTCAGGGAAATTGTGCCGTAATTCGATCTGCAAGGACGTACGAGGATCAGGGGTTTCGAGAAAGAGTCATCTTCGAAGCACAGAAGCACAAGGAAATCAGCACCAGGGCCAAGGAAGACGCTAGGACATTGATCGTTTTAGTTCGAATACCCAAATGTAAATAAAAACCATTTCCTTCCGCAGTGATTGGAAAAACGTTCGCGACTCGTCGATCCTTCGACAGGTTGTTCTCGAAGGCGTCGGCTCAGGAGGACGACGGGAGCGGTGAATTTTCCGATTCGCTTGTCGCGATCTCGCAACGAGTCGGGAGCGTTGTTCCCGTTTAGACGATCCGGGCCAACGAATTTCCTTATAGTCGTCCGCATAATTATTCCGTGTTACAAGCGTGGTTAAACGAAGCGCAGTAAACGCTTAGGCCAATCGTGCGCGGTGCGAGAAAACGTGGAGAAATATATAGCTCTTAGCCCCGGGTGTCCTTTCCCTATTTGCTCCAGCCGAGGATCATCCTTGTTCTTTTAATTGTCGCGTTACGGCTTTATTTATCGGTTTATTAGACGATTCGTTTTAGCTCGTTACCCTTCTCTCTTTCTTCCTCTTCTTCTCGACACGCGCAAGCAATTACGTTCTGGTCCATTTCTTCCAATTACATCGACGTGTGTATTTAAACGCCAGATAAATTCATCTACAGTTTCTATCGGACGTGTAACGTAAAACGCGTATTTCTTTCTTTCTTTCTTTCTTTCTTTCTTTCGTTTTATTATCATTGGATATAAGTAAGTTTAGGTAACACGAGTTTTCCTCGATAGAACGAATTTCATTAGCTGCTAAAATACGGAATCCATCGAATCGATTACACTGTAAAAATACGATCCGCGCGCGTTTGGTCGACGGAAAGCTCGACCTCGATATCGATCCGGCAACCGACCTTCCTTAACCGGTCGCCACTTTTCGCAGCGGCTACCAATATATGCTCGGCCCTCTACGCGTGTTTAACGCTGCTGCTATTAATTAACACGTATTTAGATGACAGAGATTGTAAGCGAGCTAGAATTATAAAACAGACAGAGAGAGAGAGAGAGAGAGACAGAGACAGAGAAGAAGAAACAGAGAACGTAATTGCAAGCTGTCTCGGCGTAATACAATAGTCCGTGGTGGACACCCGTGCGCAACACACGCGCATTTCTTTGCTCCCAGAATTTCCGTATTCTGCTATTCTTGAAATTCGCTCCGATCCCATGAATCGTATACGCGGTTCAGGTAACACGCTGCGGGGTATGCGAGCTAATCGAATCGCGTGAAAATCGCGACTGCGATATTTTTCTTTTCTTTTTTTTTTTTCTTTTTTTCTTTCGAAACGAAGCGCGTTTAGAACGTCCTTGGCTTCGGACGAAAGAGAGAAAGGCGCGATAAAACTGCTTCGAGAAAGAAGAATAATAAACGAAAAGAATCGTGTGTAACGAGATATGCAATTCGTCGATACTCACGTCCGAGTCAGCTCCCTTGTCGGCGCCAGGGCACGTGAAAGTCACGTATTCGTGACATCGTTTATGAACGACGAAACTGCAGACTGAAACACAAGCGGCAAAAATGGAGCCAAAGCTGTTCCATGGGACGAATCGTGGCTGAACAAGAGGTCGATCGCGTCGAAGCCTCGGACGTTCTTACCTTGACATTGGTATCCTTGCTTTCCAAAGCCCCTGAAACAAAAGTTTTCGTCGTGAAATTAATTTTTTCATCGAACGCTCCATCCTTCTCTGTTGTTCCAGTTGTTGTTGTTGTTGTTGTTGTTCTCGTTCTTGTTGTTGTTGTTGTTGTAGTTGTTATTTCTGACTAACAAAGCACCTAACAACTATTTGTAGTACGACGGACTGACGAGTCTCGTGCTGCACGGGGAAACGCGTTCGAGGTCTCTGTATGTTCGATCAATTGAAACAGCATCCATTTCGTTCGGTGGCTTGTCAAAAGCAAAGTGCGAACGAGCCGTTCTCTCTGTACACTTTTACTACGTTAGTCCGTTAAATAAGAAAGTACCTGTATAAAAACCTTTCGATAAACGTTCAAAGTAGATCTTTTTGTCCCGATTATCGGCGATTTCAATGAAACGAGAAAGGATACGAATTCTACTTTATCGAATCGTTATACCACGTATATTAAAACCTTGGCCAAACAACGTAAACAAGGTCTCGATATTAGCCGCGAAGCTTCAACTTAAACAGGACGAACGCGTGTCTAGGAAAGAGAACTTGTCGGATCTTGGGAGACGATCCAAAGTACATTTCCGGACGTATAACGTTTATTTACCAGTGATGCAACGCGCGGTAACCATCTATACCGGTCCGTGAGTGATTAACACAGCTTTAACGAGCAAATCGTTCGATTTCAAGGCTTCGTTGCTATACCAATAAGGTTTCGATTCGAGACGACTAGACTTGGGTGAGCGTAGCTTCCGATTACGCGTATCGTATTGCCGGCGATCAAACGGAATTCGCGTGTTCGCAGTTTCAAAGGCGTCGCTCGAACCGAAGATAACGAACAAAGGGCGAATCATTGGCGGATCGTAAAGCGTAACGACCTTACGTACGATAAGCGACGAGGACAGATCGACCGAAAGGATAATGCGAGATGAAACGCGAGAATGAAACTCGTACGGTAGCGAAGAAGAAAAAGATAGCGACAAGTTGGTCCGTTTTATCCACTTTGACGAAGGGATCAGGGATTAGAAGTGGAAAGTGTATGAAACACAAGAAGACGTTCGGAAAGGACACGTGGAATACGAAAAGAAAGGAATAAGGAAAAGGAAGAAAGAAGAAAAATCGATACAAATCCCAGATTAGCCTACATTTCTTCGAAGCTTAAAGGCTATCGTTCACTTAACAGCGGGGCACGTGAACGACATCGAACCAACATCCACGTAAATGCTTATACAGTGGCATTTCGTATTTCAGAACCGTGTGCTTTCTTCGTAATTGCGTTTTCCACGCCGTCTTATTAATCTTTGTTTATTTTACCGGAATAACGGAGATCTGTTCGCGTTAGTTTGCGAATAAACGATATTCGGTTGTATCTAACGGCGTCTTAAAATCGAACAAACCCAAGTTCTTTCCTTTCTTTTCTTCCCTATTTTCTTCATTCTGCTTCCCTTCCCTGTCATTTCCTTCGAATCTTAACACTGGAACTACCACACCGGTCAAATCGACTGGTTCTACAATTTTATCCGAAAATTCCTACCTCGTGTTATATCTTCATTCCGCAACGATAACTAAAAGAATAATACAATGAATTTTATTTTGTTTTTCGTGTATTCGAACTGAAAATAATTTTGCATCGAAACTACTTGTACCTGATAGCGGTCAAAATGACCGGTACTCGTCAAAGTGTAAAAGGACACTGCGATCCGATTATCGAAACCCGATTAACCAGTTTCCTCGT
Organism: Bombus impatiens; assembly: GCF_000188095.3. NCBI lineage: Eukaryota > Metazoa > Arthropoda > Insecta > Hymenoptera > Apidae > Bombus > Bombus impatiens. Next base: position 389,860 of record NT_176780.1, on the reverse strand, counting down.
TTTCTACGGCTCTCCACACGTTTTCAAAATTTTTACCGCGTATCCTTCGATACGATGATATCAAGAATGTCGAAGCGATTACCACCTCTAAGAAAACTCTACATCTGGTCTTTTTAGTTTTCTCAAGCACCGAAGCCATCGACAGCGCGTAGACAAAAGACTGCGACGAAGACAGACCATAAACGGTAGACAGGCGACGTCGGCTTCGGGGTTTTTCAGTTATTGGGTAACACAGCTAGCGTGCGGATCTGCACCAGCTCAAATTCTATTCTTACTTATAATTACGCTTCTATTTAAATATATTTTCTGCCTTACAATTTATCCACGCGTTTTCTCTCTTTACACATCGAATAACCTCGACAAAGAAAATTGCAGATCGATCGCTAGATCGCTAGATGCTAACGCTGGAAACACCACGGCAGTGGAAGGGACTGGTTCTACGATTTTCTAATTGTGTCGACCCTCGTTTAAGTCGATCATAGTCGCAGGTGGATTAATAATAATGGAATAGCTTCTGTAAGAAAGAAATAAATCAATAAATATACAAGCATTCTGTTATCAGGTATCTTTCAAAGATCAGTCATTTTCGCTGGTTTTGGTAGAAATAGCTTCGTGTTAACTATCGGTAGTCGCAGCGTTAAGTCTCGTATATTCCTTTTCATAGCGTTTGTGCCGTATCGATATCGATAAGGCGTGCGTGGCAAATGCGACGAATGCATTGGACAATTGGCTCGATGCCGTGCCGCGAGCTCAACGACGAGCTTCGATCACTTACTACACGGTAAGAAATGAGAGTTTATTCGCTCGGTGGATCCGCAGGTACGTCGAACGCTATAAAAGAGACTGGATTTCGCACGTTAAAGCTACGTAACACGGTGATAAAATCCGTTAAACGTGAAACCTGGCCGTATCGAGAAACGCGTACATCTTGTCCGGGAACGAATCCCTATTAAGAAAAAATAGAACGCTGCGTAGCGTTCTAAGTGTCGCCGCATCAATCAGCGTTGCTACTTCGTGTACGTACACTTGATATACATACGCATATACGTATATATATTGTATACACACGCACGATATACATGCCTATGTCGTGGAAGTTACTATAACTGGAATAACAAGTAGATCGGTTCTATTTTCGATGCGGGATACATCGTCAGTAGCCGCCCTTTGGAAAATTAAGGTCGATTTAGTCGACTGGTTTGGCTATCCGCTACTCGTGTACCACTGTAACGGAGCCGGAAGGGAGCACCACACCGGCGGCCACCGTGTTCTACCCGATACTCTCTACCTTCCGACACACGATCGCCAAATACTGTTAATCTTCCGACCAGCTATCGCTGCAGGAGTTTGGCTTGACGTTCGTTTCGTCCCAAACGAACGAACAACATCGCTCGGTACAGCGCTGTCGATTTTTTTAGTCGAATCAGCTGGATATTCAAGCGAAAGCCGATATGGGTTAGCTGGATGAAAGACAGAGGGAGAAAAAGAGAGAGAGAGAGTGTGGAGAGGGAACGAGTTAGTTCCGTCCTGCTGACTATCCGGTGAAAGAGGAGGAACGCGCGATGAAAATTCACCGTGTTTCGAATACGATTTTCCACTCTGACCGGACGATGCGATCAATCGAGGTCCCGGTAGCAAAGGGAAGGATAGCAAAGCTGATGATAGAATAGACGGATTTTTACGCATTTATGGGAAATTTGAAAGCGCGCAAATACATACGCGACGCGTGTCTAATATGCAAATGTGGGATAGTGTGACGTCAAGGGAAGGACGTGACGCGAGGGGTAATTGTTTATTAGCGTTGTCAAGATACGTTAACGTTGTCAAGGAGCGTCGCGAGCGTTACCAAGGTATGTTAAGGGAAAAATGAGCGTGGAAAATGCCGTCAGAGTTGAATTTATCAAGTGTGAGCTTCGTTGTGTCGTGGCGTCGTAGAATTAGTATACGAAACGAATGCGCGAAACGCGGTATTATATTCGATTTCGTGTGAGTGCGACGATATCGTATTTATCACACTGTTTTCTATAAACTTCTAATATAACATTCCTACGCAAACGATCGTACAAATATGACTAGCGACAAGGAAGGACAAGGATAAGAAGAGCAGCTCGATCGGAAAATTGCCAATGAACGTACATATTGGCGATTGCCAGAGGAATCGTACAAACGTAAGGTTTTATAGTCTCTCCTCGAGAAAAGGTAATCGATCGCGATATCGCATCTATGTATATTCGCTTAACCCGCAGGTGCTTCTTGGACCGTGACGGGTTTCCTGGGCTCATCGAGACTCACGACGACCTTACCGATCCAGGCGAGAATCCATCGAAAGCCTTTTGTTCTAAGCTAATTGGGTTCGCTCGGTTCCCATCGATTTTCTAGCCTGCCTGGCCTCGCTCTTCCCCCGCATGGACCGCAATGAACCGCAACGGACCGCTAAAAATTCCCAAACGAAGCGTCCAGCGTACTCGCGTTTATCCTCGCCTCTCGTCTTTCATCCCGGATTTATTAGTCCGAAATAGATGTGGCGAGTACTTTTTCGCAACGAAACCTTTGCGCAACGACGAACGGCTGTAGTCGCGATGCTTAGTTTGGCGGCGAACAGCGATCGGTCATTTGTCCGCGACGCGATCAATTTTCCTATCCGCTGATTCCGTACGTCTTATTTGCGAGAAATGAATATGAATTCTTCCGAATCGATTGGTATTGGTATTGGTATTGCGAACGATGCACGAGAGATTCGGAACGAGATCCTTAACGTTCGATGGAAAATTCAACAGGCAGCTGACAGACGCTGGCCTTCGGCCAGAGCACGCTCGCTTTCACGGAACGTGCTTTTTTAGATTCCAGTGCTTACGGAATTCCTACGAACGCGGTGAAATAGATGGCGGCGAAAAATATTGTTGATAAATTGTAGCGACCAGTCTCCTACGAGAATTCTCAAAGAGAATTTTCTATTTTTCGCGTGTCGTTTTAACTGACGCTACGCGACACGACTACGCGACCAACTCGTTGACAAAATGAACAAGCTTCGAATACGTTTCGAGCACGATTCCATAAAATCATGATTAAATGGAAGTTGAAAGCTACTGGATAGGTATGTGGACACAACGCGCGTGTGCGGCGCACCGATACGATCAACGCGACAGGATTCTCATGAATTTCCGAGGAATGGGCAGGATTGTCGGAATCCGTGTCCTGATATTCCATCGAATCTCAAATACGAGTGAACCAATGTACGAATAAATCGCAACGTTCGTTTCGTAGCAACGGTAACGTCCATTTACCGGCACATCGTGTTCGCATTTTCGCGAAATACGAAACGTACCACGAGATAAGCCTGCACCACGCGTGTGCAGTCTAATCAACGACTACGTAGGTATTCAACGATACGACATCGTAAAACGGTACAATTGATACGACAAAGAGCCAATCGATCGGATGGTCTGTTGATTCGCTAAGCGGAAACGTCTAAAATCGATAAAGTATCGATCGGCGAAAGAGGGACGCGCGTACGTCGTTCGAGGAGCTTAAAGAAATTACCCGATAAGATACCCAACGACGAAAATCACTCTGAGCGATGCGAGAGTGCGTTCTTCCGTGTGCAAAATATTTGTTCGTCTTACTCGCGCGAAATAAGAAACACGGGAGTTTAAGCGAAAGGCAAAGACGAGCAGAAACGAACAAAACGAGTACGCCAAAAGTAAAGCAAAGTTTTCCGTTCGAACGAGTATTCAATTTTTTCACGATCGAACTGTTAGGTGTCTCGATAACCAGCTTCCTAGTGCCGAAAAGTAACCGATCTCTAAAATAAAGAGCGTTTTCAACGATCCAAAAATAATAGTCGCGTTGCTTGAGAATTCCGACGAGGTAGATACAGGCTGTTCTCCTTTCGTTACAATGCAATGCGATCGATAAGCCGAAAGCATTAAACTTTAAAGTAACATACGACGAACTTAATATTTCTGCCTATTCGCTGGATTCGCAATTTTTCGAGCCAAAGATCAATTTGCGTTCGACCGCTTAATAAAAGGAGACGAGATTAGAATCCGTGTTATAACCGTTGGCGGTGAAATTTTCGAAATTCGACAACGGAGCTAACGCGTTTGCTTCCTTTTCATTGAACTCGGTCGTATACTTATCGGCCTGTCAGAAGCAAGCCACGTCGGAAGCAGATACTTCCGAGCAATTGGTTGTAAATCGACAAGTCGATGTTTATCCAAAGGGAACGGGCCAATCCCTTTGTTTAACGAGTGGAAGTCTTTTGGTCGTCGTTGACCCTCTTTAGCATCGTACAATCTATCTTTATTCTTTTTTTTTTTCTCTCTTCCTATGTTTAGACGAATACGCAACGATGTCCACGATCTACGATGTTCCGTTAGAATCGCGCGTATTATTCTTCCGTGGACGAAGATTGCACAGCGTCGAAGACGAATCGTGGTCGATTGGCTTCGTCATCTCGATCTCAAGGTTCACGAAACTCAAATGCATCGTTTGGTATGTGATTCGTCATCTCTACCGCCGTATACGCGTGTATGTATATGTATATCGACGCGCAACCATCGCTCGTTGTGCAACCGATTCCTCGACAAGAGGCACATTCTCTTCTTCGTGCTTCTATCTTCTCGTTAGCGTGTAGCGAGCAATTGAAGGAGAGAAGAGTGCAGCGTTATAGCTTCGCGTAAATAAAATCAGTCGGTATCGTCGGTGTGGCGGTGTGGCAAAGAACACCTAAGCATGTAATTAGAAATGAATGGCGAGCTTGTGTTCACCATTGCTGACGGATAATGCAAGTTCGTCACGCGAAACCACACAACTCGATAACGACTTATAGTTTTAAATACGTTACGACTGGCGATCGCAACACGTGATTCGCGAATAGACAGAAGCCAGTGAAATAAATCTTGCGGTGAACCGCGAGTAGGTTCGTCAATCCTCGGAAAGACGCTTCACTTCCATTATTAGGTAACGAAATCCGAGAAATGATCTGTTATTTTGCTCGAGAGAAGCTCGAGAACATACGTTGCTTTTGTATGTGATCAGATAAGGTATGGTAATACGTTGCACTTAGGTTTAAGGTTTTAGAGTCGAGTTTGAGATTTAAACGGTATGTTAAATGCAATTGTCATGCCCAAACGCTATTCTGTATGGATAGAGTAATAAATAATAATAATAACGATAACAACATTATCGCTGTTGGCTTTCTTTATTCGAACTGCATATTGCATAATAAAAATACGATCGACGTATATTTGAAAGACAATCGTTCAAGGTTCGAACGAGCGTGAGAAGAAAAGGTGGCGGAACGTTACATCCAAGTGTCGATCGTAAATGAGAGCAAACACTGGCGAGCAAAGTAGACTCGTACATTCCGGTTATACACGACCGGATCGAATCAGATCGGTTTGGATTCGATTGGATCGGATCGGATCGCGTCCAATATCGGATCGTCGCGGTTGATCGAAAAGAATCACGGGTAGGATCACGGTTAACCATATTTGACGCAATAATTTAACCGAATTATTCGTCGTCGATGTTTTTAACCGAATCAAATTGGAAGAAAGCGCGAGCATAGGAGCGTCACGAAGAAAAAAAGAGAATCGTTGGGATAGTCCAAGCAAGATACCGGCACGACTTCTCCATCATTTCGCGTTTCTTTTTCCGCAAGAAGGCAACGACAAAAGGTATGGAAGAATTGGATCGGAAACGTCTGTTGCGTCCGTTCTCAACGGCAAAATCGATGTCGGCGAAACAAGTTAGTTTGGTTACTGGGTCGCTCGCTATTGTGCGTCAATGCCTGTAACCGTTTCAACTGCACGTAAATGTTACTCGTTAGATATCATCCGGGTTATGCGATGCCGTAAACTTCTTTTACCTGACGCTTTACAACGAATTAATTACGTATCGTCGTCTATCGTACGCTAAATCGTATAAAATATACGGAGAAGATCGGACAATCGCGATCCGATATTTCTTAAGCAAATACGAAATATCGTCGATCAAAGATTTGTCATCGCTTCGATCGCCGATTGTTTTTGCTTGCCGACGCATATATTCGATGTGATTCTACTTTCCTCGATCTTACCAACGGAAAATATAAGCATAATTATCGGATGCGCCATAATCGATACAGCTTGAAAGAGACAAAGCAGGACTCGTTTCGTGGATGCTGGATTGCTTGAAATCGTTCGAAAATCCCGCGCTCAAATTGATCTCTCATTCGGTCGTCGTTTCTAATTTAGACGAAGCGCGAGTATTCTCAAGGCCGGACCGTTTAACCGTTGCTCGAGTTACTCTACCGGCAGCTACCGGCCACTGGATTTATGTATCATCGAGGACAGAAACAGAAAGAAAGAGAAAACGAGAGAGAAAAAGAGAGGAAAGGGAAAGAGGAGAAGGATGAAAAAAAAGACGAGAAAAATAGAGACAATCGCGCATTCCAAGTGGAACTCAAGACGCGACAGATATTCGATTGTACGTAGATTAAATTCGATTGCGAAAAGGAGAATCGATAGAAGGAGAGGAGCGGGAAGACAAAAGTGGAGCGGTGATGTAAGGACAGAGAACACCGCGAGAGAAGGATGGAACACGAGATAAAGAAAAAGACGATTTAAAGGACTCACCATATAAAGTCCTTGCAATGACTACAGAAGGTCGGTTGCTTGAAGAAGCGCGGCATGAAGCTATGATTTTTGACGACGTAGACATTCTTCTTCTTCAGAGCTCCTTTTCGTCCCCTAATCTTTTTGGCGAATGCAGTGTTCGCGTCGCCGGGCCCAAGGGAATCCTCACACGTGTTGTTTGCTTCCTGATCGTCCGCCATCGTGCAGTCAACTAATCGATTCCCCTAGATAATGATCGGAGCAAAAATCTGTGAAAGTTTGATCGTGGCTCGCACACTTTCAGGCCACTCTTCCCTTGATGTATGGAGCTGCGGCAGCTTCTCCTCGACTGTCACAGGTCAGTCGAAAGATGCACGCGCGTATACGAATCGACCCTTGCTGGGGAAGAGTAAGCTATCCGAGCGAGAGCCAACAACCACAGGAATGCTCGGGGAAACGCTCGGGGAAACGCTCGGGGAAACGCTCAGGGAAAGGGAGGACAAGTCGGGAAAGAGTACGGTAGAGAAGAAAGAGACGAAAACCGGAGGAGCGAGGAAAGAGAAAAAGCCGTTTGTTTGCGCGGTTGTCGAAATGCTCGACGTGCGCGTCCAATGTGTACTCGCTCGACGTGCGATAAGTAATGCACTTGTCACGGTAACTCGTGTCGAGACCGACGGTCACCG
>NT_176780.1:243231-381813 GCF_000188095.3 Bombus impatiens | reverse complement strand
TACAACGTTTCACCTCCTCCTCCTCCACCTCCTCTCCCTCCTCACCCTCCTCCGCGACCATCGCTACCCTGTTCTCTATGCCTGCATCTGATCCCCGCTTCACCACCCTTCCCTTACGTTTTTCCTCTCTTCTTACCTATGCCAAACGGCGCGCGCGCGTGCCCGTTCTCCTCACCCGCACTCCTCTCTCGTCGCCCTCCTCATTCCAGCCATGCTCTCCAATGCCCAGCCATTGCCCACCCGCAGCTTCCATCTCCATTCCAGCTTTCCATTTTCCTTTTCGTATCATCCACCTTCTCATCTTCCATTTTTCTTTTTTCTTTTTTTTTGCATTCCGTGCCCTTGTCATTTCATATTTGGATTTTAGCCTGACTCTAAAGTTTCTTTCTACTTTCGTCGATTCGTCCCTTCCTATCAAGGAATAAAATTAATCATCGAACATAACGACCCACGCATCTTCCTCGGTCCGATCGACCTTCTTCCCTTTTTCCCTTCTTTTCGTTCTCCATGAGAATTTTCGCCGCCGTTCTTCTTGGCTACGTATTCTTTCTCCATCCTTATCCTTTTGCTTCTCTCTTTTTTCCTCGCTCTCTATTCTTTTTTCCTGCATCGTTCTGTCAACCTCCCCGCCTTCCTTTCTCTCGCCTTCTCCACCTCTGCATATGCCTGCCCTCCCCTCTCATGAACCGGCCGATAATTTTAGATTCTCGGCGCAGTGGCTCGACACTGCTACTGCTCAGCCTGCGCCGCGCACTCGAATATCGACATTCGACATCCGCGAGAACCGCGAGCACATGCGACCTCACCGAAACCCCGAGGGAGAGTTCGGACTACGTACTTAGAGAGGGGAGTATCAATGCACTAGCTAACCTTCCCCCTGCATCCTTGCTGCTTCGCTTCCTCGCTTTCTTACTTTCTACCGTATTTTTCTCTATTATACGCTGCTTCTTCTTGTGCTTTCTCAATAGCGACTTTGATTTTTTCCTCCTTTCTATAATCAATATCCTTTCTCTTCTACTATGCTAAAATGGTTCTAACATTCTTCCGTTTTTACTCTTTTATCCATTCCTATACGTATAAAGTCATTTCCATCATGTTCTCTGTTTTTTCGTCGTTAGAATTCATCGTTGGACGTACGTGTGTCTTTTGATAGCATTGCACAGGCTCGGAAGATTGAAATTTTTACGTTTGCTCTTACATTACGTCGTTACGTAGATCAACGTCAACAAATTCACCTGAAAAAATTCAATACGGAATTTTCGAACCATGTACCGGATTGATCAGAGATTGGAGCAAATATAATTCGACCCTAAGCCAGTCAACCGGAAAATTGATGCATATACCTCGAGTTCCAACTCGCGAGTCAATATTATGTGTACTAGTTATTTTTAATAACAAAATCATGCATGAACTTCTTACGTTCACGCGAAATGTTTCTTGTAGACGTGATCGATTTTTGTATTATCGATGTACGTCTTTCTTGATTCGCACTTTTACCAATTACAACGAGATCGACGGAGAAACGAATAAACTGAAATAATATCGAAGTAAACGCTAAAGAACTTTCGACTGCTTAATTAATAATACTTCATTGTTATTTTAGCATGATAGATAGATATTCCCTTTTAATTCGTAGCCATAAAATTATTCGAACTTCATAGAGAGCGTCAACGTCATCATTCGTACCAACGTTATAGTCGTCGATCTCTTCCTACATTCGATTTGAACAAGTGTCGCATTGTACAGTGGTTTTGGTTTTTTTATCTGAATTTGTGTACATGTTGTTCCACGATGAGATTAACAGGATTATATTGTACCCTTTTCATCGCATGCTGCTTATCATTTAGTATGTTAAGTAAATACTGGTTCATCGAATAGTTTTGTTTATTTACGAATGTTTTTAGGCCACGCCCTGGAATGCTATGTATGTACCAATCAAGAGGGTAATCGAGAAAAATGTTTAAAGAGTACAAAAATCTGTGAACAGAGTCAAGACACGTGTTTAACGGAAATTAAATGGGGAAGTAAGTTTTAAAGTTTCCATAGCTGACAATTCGTTTGAAAGCAACATTTGAGGTTATGTTTACACTAACCAATAATGATGATTTAAGTCCTTGTCCACATCGTATATCGTTTATAGGTACACCATATTGGTCACAAGGTGCGAAGAAACAGTTTTATGTTTCAAAGAGATGTGCAACAAGAAAAGAATGCGAAAGAATAAAACATTCTAATATGGGAGATTGCACGTATATATGGTACGAAGACTGGAAATGTTCCGATTGTTGTCAAGGAGATAAATGCAATTATTATGTTATCGTAAGTCATAGTTTACATACTGATTCTAAAAGCTTCATTAGCGATATATACTATATACGTGGAATTTGCTTCTTTTCTTTCAGTCTGCAGCGGAGAAAATACATGTTTCCTGGCTGATCGTAATGATATCTTTGCATAGTTTATGGCATATAGTGAAATGACGAATAATGTCAAAAGATATTGCTCCAGCGTCGGCCTCTCGCAACTAGTGATATTCCTTTTCATTAGAAAAACAATGTTTTTCAACCGTGCATGGAACGAATAATTATATATTATATATATTTTAATTGTAACTATATATAAGACGATACTTTGCATGTATCTGAAAGGAACATATTTAGGAAAAAAAGACGATGCGGAGTATTTCTGCGATAAAAGCAATTCATACTCTCCGTATCGTATAATCTATAACATAAGGTAAAACAACGGTGGAATTGAATTTGAATCCGTCCTTCGCTATAACATGTATACAACATCTCTTTGTATATAACATCTGTTCAATCCGTCCAAACACTCTTTTTATACATTTTGTTAAGAGAATTTTATTAAATAATGCACTAACAGATATTTTGTACTTGTTGATAAAATTAATAAAATTACATGTAATATGTAACACGCTCTTTTTTTAAGGTATTTCTTCTAGTACAATCGCTCGCAAAAGTATGTCGCGCGAAGGCATAGAAGTAACTTTTTTGATAACCTAGTCCCGCGTCTTACGTAGAGACACGCATAGATGTGTTATATCTGTACACATGCATGCTTTCTATTTTTTCAGAACTTTATCGAATCACATACTTGGTACTTTCTTACCTCAAAAGTGGAACTGCTAAGCCTCCCCATTTTTTAATATGAAATTTCTAACACAGTTTCACATATTAATTTTTTTGAAAAATTCCTAAGAAAATTTTCGTTGCAATTACGTCTTAAATATTGGTGTCGACTTTGATATCGCTAGGCTTTTTTAAATTTTAACTAAATGTACACTGTATCCTTTTCCACGCGCAGCTAACATATAAAAAACTCATTTTCTCTGAAAAATATCTTAAAATGTATATTATACATCCATTTATCGTAATCTACCAACGTATCTCTTTACAATGGATCGTATATCACTTAAAGTCGCTTAGAGGATATTCTATATCTGATGCAGATAAGCAGAATCAAACACGGTTATTATTTAGGGACGCAATTCCCACAAAGGATAAGTTCGTATCGTTCACAGCATCAAGCAGCATCGTTCGAATCGACCCTTGGATAAACGTCTTTTTGCTTGTTACATTGCTTGTGTAAGTATATACAAAATCAGCATTTTTCCTCATTCTGTATACGCTATAGTATCCGGTTAAGTTAATTGAAATAATAAATAAAGATATCATATATTCATGGGAAAATATACGTGTTACTGCGTAAGAAATATTAAATAAGAAATATTTGGTAAAATAAAATATAATCGAAGAGAAACAGGAATAAATATTACGCGTACGTAATAACTATATATGTATGCACGTGTACATGTTCGTCGCTCGCCTATGTGCATCGGTTATTCGACGTATCAACTATGTGGATGATAGATTGAACTTTACTGCTTGCAAACACAATGCTTGACGTCATGCACGATCGAAATAATATCAAATTAATATATATATTCGAACTTGAAAAATGTAGACGATTTTTATCATAATCGAATTTAAAGTTATGTATATCGGTCACGCTTAAAATACGATAGTACGTCCAAATACGAGAGGAAATGTTTAATCCACGATCCGATGAAATGAAAAGTACGATCCGTTTCATAAAACAGTAAAAGAAAAGCTATCTGAACTTATCGATGACAAAAATCAACAAAATAAAAGATCGTGCGATTTAAGATCAATATTACAAGCAAGTGATCGATATAGACGACGCTGAACAGTTCTAATATACTCACAGCGGCGAAGCGATTCCGACCAATTGAATGATTCTATGTGCTCGCACCGTGACTGATGGTTGAGCTTGATTTAAAGACATTAATTAGCGCTCCTTTAGTCGTGTGCCGAATGTTCAGTCTATAGTCGGTCGCTTATTGTAGTCTCTCTACATCTGCAGACAAAAATGGATTCTCCTTTCACTGTACTTTACCCGGTGAGCAAATTAGAAAGATACCACGATATTTTCGAACAAACCGTCTTGATTCTTCGTCTCTTCTTCGTCGTTTCTATTTTTCATTTTCTTTTTTTTTTCTTTTTTTTCTAAAAAAGAAATTCCTGCATATCGCGCGTAACAAACGTTTATTTTCAGTTATGCGATATGAAGAATTGGAAGTTACAAAATCTGTACAGAACGTTTAGTCGGAAAAAAGAAGTGGATCTTCCTCAGGATACAAATTTGGCGAGATGTCTGTCAACATTGGATCTCACAGCTCTCGGAATAGGTTCAACTCTCGGCGTGGGTGTGTACGTTCTCGCAGGGTCTGTTTCAAAAACAACCGCAGGGCCAGCCGTAATAATTTCGTTTGCTATTGCCGCAATCGCGTCCATGTTCGCAGGTACAACTCATATCCGATTCGTTCGTTCTGTTTTACCCTAAATAATATGAATAGCAAAGAAGAAACTATTTAGGTCTCTGTTACGCGGAATTTGGTGCAAGAGTCCCACGTGCTGGATCAGCATATATATACAGCTACGTAACGATGGGAGAATTTACAGCTTTTCTGATCGGTTGGACGCTAATTCTCGAATACGTAATTGGCTCGGCTAGCGTAGTACGAGGACTGAGCACCTACGTGGATAACTTGTTCAACAACACTATGCGAAATGCGTTTGAAACGGCAGCGCATATCGACATCAATCACCTCTCTTCTTATCCGGACTTCTTCGCCTTTGGGATCACTCTAATCTTTTCTGGTAAAGAACTATCGACCGAATAAACATCGATATCATACAAATTATCTAGGCACGCATTTACCCACTAAAATATCCATTATTTCACAATCCCAATCTATTCGAAATTTAACACAGCTGCGCTGGCGTTCGGAGCAAAGGAGTCTTCGGTGGCGAACAATATCTTCACCCTTACAAATCTCATGGTAGTTTTGTTCGTGATAATCGCCGGATCTCTCAAAGGTGAGTAACAGAGTATTTAAACTCGAAGTGATTGTTTCTTCGTGTGTACGTGCGTGTTTCTATTTATATGCACTTGGCGTAAAGCTGATATAACCAATTGGAAAACGAAGCCCACGTGCACGGAAGAAAAATGTGATTACGGAAGTGGTGGATTCGCGCCTTATGGCATAGCGGGTGTTATAACGGGAGCAGCAACGTGCTTTTACGGATTCATCGGTTTCGATTGCGTCGCTACAACGGGAGAAGAAGCGAAAGATCCCCAAAGATCGATCCCAATAGCGATCGTTGCCTCGTTGACCGTCGTCTTTCTAGCATATTTCGGTGTCTCTATGGTGTTAACCACCGTCCTTCCTTACTACGAGCAGGATGCAGAAACCCCGTTTCCTCATCTATTCGAGAGTATCGGTTGGAACTGGGCGAAATGGCTGGTAACCATAGGTGCTATTTGTGGTCTATGTTCCAGGTAAAACTTCCGATAAGTACGATACAATATAATTACGCACAAATATATGTGTAAATGCATGTACACCTACGGAGATGTTCCGATGTAAATGACAGCAATCTTTTATGCAGTTTACTGGGTGCGATGTTTCCTTTGCCGCGAATTATTTATGCAATGGCATCCGACGGATTGATATTCGAGTGGATGGGAAAAGTTAATTCACGATTTCATACGCCTCTCATGGGTACCTTCTCAGCAGGAATTCTCACAGGTTCGTATTTTACGATTTTTCTACTGCTTGATAATACCCAATATTCAGCGGGTATTTACACTAACTGTTAAATGTATGAAACTCAACTACAATTTCAGGTGTACTAGCTGCGATATTTGACTTGCAACAACTCGTAAATATGATGAGTATCGGAACATTGCTCGCTTATTCGATCGTCGCAACATGCGTACTAATGCTTCGGTAAAAGAATAATATTCGTTTGTTTTCATAGAAAATATGGCAATTTAATAATGATGGAATAACTTGCAATTTCTATTATGTATATATATTGTATCATTTCAGGTATGAAAAAAGCGAAGCGTATGAAAAAAAGGGAGATCGCGATCCAAGAACCTTAACATTCATTGCGAAACAATTAATTAACGCTAATGGTTTAAATCATTCTACAAAATTAACATCCCAAATCGTTACGTGTCTTGTCGTGTGTTATGGTATAGTATAGTATATTTACTATTTCGATTAACCAAGAGTTTTACTATTGATCTTTAACGATTACAAATATTGTATCATTTACTGGTAACATATGTTTTACAGATGTTCTGTGTATTTGCATCGGCATTACTGTTTCGATTTTTATCAATGAAATAACGAGCGGTAATGTTACATTTGTCGCTCTATTAGCAATTCTACTATTAGCTCTAATCATTATTCTTACGTTTATTTATCTTCAACCTTCTTCTGGAAAGAAGCTTGCCTTTTCGGTATATACTGTTTCCATTCTCGTTATCGTTCACTTTTATTATGAACGTTCAATAACAATTTTGACCGCATACAAGAATATATTTTTAGGTTCCGTTAGTGCCATTTTTACCTGCTTTCAGTATTCTTATTAATATATATCTTATGATGATGTTAGACAAAATGACTTGGGTGAGATTTTTAATATGGATGATAGTTGGTAAGTAGACTATATCAAAATAATCGATTACGTTTAAATTAAATAATCGAAGAAATGATTCTTTTGTTCCTTGCAGGACTTGGAATATATTTCTGTTATGGTGTTTGGCATAGTAAAATGAGGAAAGATAAATGCAAGAAATTACCTGAAAACAGTTGTGATAACGGAGCAACATGGGAAACCAACAATTTTGCCAGACTTCAATGATACACTATTTCCTCTATTTTATTTTCATAATAAAAGTTTTGTATATACCCAAAGTTACTTAATTTGTAAATGATTTAATATTGCGATAAAATGATTCGATGCCTTAATGATAAGAGAAAGGTAAAGATATTTAAAAACGAGCGTTCTTTATATTATAATCGAGTCTATTAAAAAATAAAATTATATAAAAAGTTTATATTTTAAAGGCCAAAGAGAGATTTGAGATCGTTAAGCGTAAGTTTCGAGACAGCGGAGTTCTTATCGCCGCTGAGAACATTCTGAGCTATTTCGATTTTCCTTTCTTGCAAATTTTTTATACGCTCTTCTATGGTATCCCGACAGATAAATCTACGAAATATAATACAACATTAAATAACGGTCTCTTCTCGTGAACTTTTGCAAATGTTACAGCAAAGACTATTACTAACTTGTATATGAAGACATCTTTTTTCTGTCCGAAACGATAGATCCTATCTTGAGCTTGCACTTCTAATTGCGGATTCCAATGAATATCTATTAACAGCAAATGATTTCCACCTACCAAATTTAATCCAACCCCTCCAGCGGTAAGCGAAAGCAATAATATTTTCGGGTCATCGTTCGGAGCGTTAAATGAATCCATTATGCCCTGTAAAAATACCTCACACGTTTCAAACAGCATTATTCGATGTGATCGAAAATTATCACTTCATTAAAAAACTACCTGTCTTTCCTTAATCGGCACATTGCCTGTGAACATATTAAAACTAGCGCCTTTTATCGAGGCCAAACAAGATGCAATAATATTCAACGTACTCGTCCATTGTGAAACGATAATTATTTTGTCATTTTTTTGTAAAATGTCTGTAACTGTATCAAGCACCTTCCTTATCTGCGTTTAAGATGCAAGTATAAGTAAATTCGAATCAGCCAACCGATGCCAAACAACAAATACAAATGCGTGATATTTCATACTTGAGAATATGCAAGATAACTCACTTTCGAGCTCACGCGATCGCACTTAAACACAGGATTTTTAGACGTGAGTAAATTACTAGCTACTCTGCGATCGATGCCAATCTCTTTTTCGTTTGTCTCCTCCTCGTTATTTTCTGATTCTTCTAATGTTATATTATTCATTTGTGATAATAAATCTGAATTGACGTCTTCCTTTTCCCTTATATCGCTATCTTCTATATCTTCTTCATCTAGCATCGAGTGAATAAGTGACGGGTGAACACAAATTTGACGTAATCTTAGTAAAAGAACCAAAATTTCGTGCGTTTTGACATCAGCGTGTAATGATAATAACTTGTTTTGCGCCTTAGTAAACTGAGTATTTTTATCTGACAATCAGTAGAAAAAACAAACAATTATTTTGATGCATTACTAACAAAATATAATGTATACAAGTACTTACTTGGATTCGAAAGAAACGTTGGTTTATCATATTTTCCAACAGCTAAATCAACCATATGATCCTTATCAGCTCTTTGAGCCAAAAATTGAGCAAACAATGTACGAGAATATATTAACACTTTTTCATATACCAACTGTTCCTCTGGATCTAGCTTTATAAGTATCTCCTCTACAAATTTTTCTGGAAGACTTTCTAACATGCCATTTGCTTGAAGTTCTTGTTTTGTTCTACGTAACATTAACGTTTTCATCACAGTTGCCAATCGTTGACGACCAGCGGTTGACTTATTATCTACCCAGCGTTTCCATACTCGTAAGTCGTCGAAAGGAGTACACTTGAGAAACTTTAAAATAGGATATAAATCCATTTCCTTGTTTTGGATGGGTGTACCAGTAAGAGCCCATCGTTTATTCGCTACTAAACCGCACACTGACTGAGAAGCTTGACTTTTATGATTCCGGATTACATGCGCTTCGTCCAATATAATACGTTCCCAATGAATTTTGTAGGCCATAGAGTTACTCTTAAATTCACGGAGCAATATATTATACGTTGTAATAACAACATCGTTTTTTGCTAATCTTTTTGGTACATTTTCCCGATTTGTACCATGATAAACTTTAACAGAGAGCATACCACGTTTACATCTACGATCTATTTCATTTTCCCATTGTGATAACAAGGAAGCGGGACAAACTACGAGTGTACCTCCTTTACAACGCTGTACCATTGATGGATCACAATGCACCCATTCCTCGGAATTCGATTCTTCCGATTTTCCTTTAGCAATATTGGCTATAATCAGAGATATCATTGTTAAAGTTTTACCTAAACCCATATCATCAGCGAGAACACCGCCAGGAGGCCTCTGTTGCTCTCTCCACATTAACCATGCCAACGCGTGCTGTTGATGAGGCATTAATTTTACTTTTAAGCCATGTGGATCTTCCGCTTTGTCTTCCTCGGTCGGTCTAGCTACAAGAGATCCATGTAAGTCTTGCAACCTATCAACCGTCAAGGATCGTTCTCTGTCTAACGTTGCTTGAGCTTGTTTCCCAAGTTCTCCACTTTCTGCGGATGACTTTAATTTCGATGGTATACTGCATGAATCATAATACGAATTAAATTTTTCAGAATATGGCTCTTTCTCCTTCTTTTCTTCTTCGACAAATGACATTTCTTGCCTTACAGAGTGTGATTCAGACTTAATAATTTGTGTCAAAGGTGTTCTTTCTAATTCAGCTGCAATTGTTTCTATTTCTCTTTCTTGCATTACAATACTTTCATGTAATCTTTTTCCTTTATCTGGCAATAAATCGATATTACCGACAGTAAGCAATAACTGGAAATATATATAGCATCTACAATGTATATTTCGCTCTTAACCATTACTACCTATTAACTATTGGAATTTACCTTTGTCTTACTCAATTCATTTTGTAACTGTTCCATTTTACAAACAAGCAGAGCTCTTTTCTGTGCTATCACTGGATCTATATCATTAACACCTATTTCTTGTTTTGCTAAAGATATTGCAGTTCCAAGCTGTGAACTACTTTCTTCATCTGTATGTGATTCTGTAAAACAATTAAAACATAAAAATAATAAATTTATGATATATATGTGTATATATATATATATATAGTTTTGAAGTAAGAAATGTTGAAAATATTTATACCCGAATCAGATGAAAAATATGATTCTTCACATTTTTCTCTTTTTTTAGAAACATGTTCTTTCATCAAATTATTATTGCTGGATATATTTTTAGATATATTAGAAGCATTAGTTTCTAAATTATCTTGGATTTTCCTTGGAACATCTTTCAATCCTTCTTCCATTAATATTTTGTCATTACTCTTCATCATTCTTTCAATCTCGTCTAGCAAACATAACTAATCATATCAAATATAAAGCTATTATATTTACTAATGAAAATAATCGAATTTGATACCATTTGGTGTACTGTCATCAGTATTATGTTCTTCGCTACTACTGATTGATACAGAATCATTTTCATTATGATCACTGATATCTTCACTGTCAGAATACTGAGGGATATGCTTTTTAATTCTACGTCTAATTCCTTCCTCTGTTGACGATAATTCTTCGGATGAAGAATCTCTAAAATATAAAGAACATAATTAAATATTAAATTTCGGAATATTACATTGAATAAAATGTACTACTTACTCCTCCGCTAATGAATTTACGCTAGCTTCACTACTTTCAATTACAAAAATCTGTTCTTTTTCGGTATTCTCACTGTCTTCATCGCTATCGGAAATAACATAAGATCTCGTTTTCTTTGTAACACCGGGCGAATCTTGCCACTGATTCAAGCTTTCCTCCATTTGAATTTCTGTAAACTTTATCAATTCTACCTAATTGTAAAAAGTACAACATTTGTATTAAATTGTATATATAAATGTTAGAATAATCCAGAATATAAATAAATATCTAATTCTTACAATTGAATCACTTATTGACAAGAAGTTTAACCGAAACTTTCAAATTGTGAAGTATCACGTAAATATGAACTATGTAATAACATAGTATGACATGCTATATTATTTTTTTAATGATATGAAACAAAAGTTATAAAAAGTAATCGTGATACTAATGAAATAAGCAAGAACAAATGGAAAGATATTTACTGGAAAGATATTTATTGAAGATATTGGAAAGATATTTATAAATTGAGAATCAACGAAAATATAAAAATTTTATCAAGTAAGTCAATGGTTTTCTTTCACTAGAGTTTTTCATGTAGAAATGTCAAAACTAAAAGATTTCTGCCAAGCAAATGAGAATGTTCACATTTATAATACTGGTTGTTTTCAGACTAGTGCTACTCTCAGCGGCCAAGTGTTCGACGTTAGCATATATAAGAATCTATTTAGTTCCATGCTACAAACGAGGTATACTCGCTGTGGTTTCATGCTATAAAAGCCTATTTCATTGTATGGTTCTACTTTCCTACCCAAGATAGATAATAACGATAATTAAACTTAGTTGGTTCTATATTATTTATTTATCTTTTATATTTTTTATTAGTTTATCATATATTATATTTGATATGTATTCAATTGTGGCGGCACCCGACAACAAATACCGCCACTCGACGCGAACTACAACCGGACGACGGTAGCGCAGTGGTTAGCGCCTTAGGTTACGAGCGTTCGGGATCCGGGTTCGAATTCCGGCGCCCGTGTCCTATCTATATTTCTTCCACGAGCAACACATACACCTCAAATTGGTGACCCTGACGTGATGATGCCGCCACACAATTATTATTTATTAAGTAAGCAAATATATTTCAAATTAAATCATGTTAGGCCTCGTTTTTATCAGGAAAATGTAATAAATGTGTTGGTAAAAGATTCATTCATTCTTTTTATTCCCCGTGGTTGATCGAATGTTGTGATCGTTCGAGATTGGTTGGAATGCCGATAACACCAATTAGTTCCCGTATAATGAAATAGGCTCTTGTAGCGTAGAACTGCTGCAGCCAGTATAGCTCGTTTGTGGTGGAACTAAATAGGTTCTTATATATAATAACATAGAACAACTTCAGCACTTAGCCGCGTGGGTGCAGCACCTGTACTGCAGAACAAGTAGAACAGTGGGTGTGAGCATTCTCATTTCCTCACTGTTCTTGCACCTAGTTGGGTCTAATGTTCAACATTCAGTTCTTGTTCTTGTCTCATCCATAAACGTTCTGTTGTTCCGCGTCGGTGAAGACGAACAAAGACTCCCGTCAATTGAGACGCCAAACTTTGTTTCACAAAATGGCTGATTTTTTACATTCAGAAGCAGAAGAAAGCGAGGTATTTATATCGTTGAGTTTATTATCATTATTTATATAATGCTGTTACAATGATATCATATGTATATCTATATGTATATTCTTTAATCGTTTGAAACTTCTGTCACTAATCGATTTTTTATTAAAATTTAGGAGGAGAAGGAATTAGACGATAATGAGAAAAAGAAACTGAAGAAAATAAAAGCTATGGAAGAAAGTGATGAAGAAGAAGAGGAAGGTGAGGATAGAATAATACATTCCAAGGTTCATACATCATAATTTTTTTTTAAATTTTTATGCATCTAAATACAGTAATATTTCATTTATTTTATTCTATAATTAGTAAATGACCATAATATGCTTATCATTTATTTACAGATGATGAGGATCGTTTACGGGAGGAACTTAAGGATCTCATTGACGACAACCCTATAGAAGAAAGTGAGGGAGATGATAGTGATGCTTCTGGAATATCTCAAAAACGTAAAAAAAGTGATGATGAGGACTTTGATGATCGTTTAGAAGATGAAGATTATGACTTGATAGAAGAAAATTTGGGAGTCAAAGTTGAAAGAGTAAGTGCAAATTGATGCATTTATTTAAAGTATGTAAATTTATATATGAAGTACAAATGAAGTGATGTACTTCTTTACTTTAGAAACGTTTTAAACGCCTCCGAAGGATACAAGATGAGGAATCAGAGGAGGAACAGGAAAAGGAGGCAGACGATGATAGAGATGCTATTGCAAACGAACTTTTCGAAGGTTCTGGCGATGTAAGTTATATTACTATTAAAATATCCTAGTCCAAAATTTGTATTTCTTTCTATTACATACCCAATATTTTTGCGCTTATTTCTGTCTTTACATCAGGAAAGGGAGATTGCTATGGTATGTAAAAATGGACATAAAAATACCTTTGAAGAAAAATTGTTTCATTTATTCTGTATCTATTCTTTTTCGTTTCATTCCCCATTTTTATCATGTGTTAGGAAGATGAAAGGCGGAGCGAACGTAGTCACAGACCTGAAGTCGACACATTTGACGAGGAAGGAAGTGAAGGAGAATACACAGACGCTGATGATTTTATTGTTGACGATGATGGTAGACCAATTGCCGAGAAACGCAAAAAGAAAAAGCCAATTTTTTCTGATGCAGCTTTGCAAGAAGCACAAGACATTTTTGGTGTTGATTTTGATTATGATGAATTTGGTAAATACGGCGAAGAGGACTATGAGGAGGAAGAAGAGGAAGAAGAGGAAGAAGAAGAAGATGAATACATGGACGATGAAGACGCCGAGAGACCGCGAAGGCCGAAAAAACAGTTGAAAAAGAAAACTACGAGAAAAAGTATTTTCGAAATTTACGAACCAAGCGAACTTAAACGCGGTCATTTTACCGATATGGATAATGAAATACGGAACACAGATATACCGGAGAGAATGCAACTTCGTACTGTTCCTGTTACACCAGTTGCAGAGGGTTCTGATGAACTAGACTTAGAGGCAGAGTGGATCTATAAACAGGCGTTCTGTCGACCAACTATTTCAATTCAAGATGCACACCTAAACGCTGAGGCTAAAGAAAGAGCTCGGAAAGGGCCTCAAACGATCGGTAAAATTAAAAAAGCTTTAGACTTTATGCGAAATCAACAATTCGAAGTACCTTTCATATCGTTTTATAGAAAGGAATATGTCCTACCGGAACTAAACATTAACGATCTCTGGAAAGTGTACAAATTTGACGCCAAGTGGTGTCAACTTCGTCAGAGAAAAGAAAATTTATTAAAATTATTTGATAAAATGCGAAATTATCAGTTAGATGAAATTATGAAAAATCCTGATGCACCATTACCAGATAACGTACGATTGATTAAAGATGACGACATAGAACGATTGAAAAATGTGCAAACCAGCGAGGAACTAAATGATGTTTATCACCACTTCATGTTATATTATAGTCATGAGATACCAGCAATGCAGGAAGCTGCTCGTCAGAAGGAGAAAGAAGCACGGAAAGAAGCAAAGATTCAAAAACGAAAACAACAAATTGCGGATGCTGAGGAAAACGGAGAAGATCCTCTGCCGGAAGAGGAGGCGGACGTAGAGGAAGAAGAGGAAACAGATGAAACATTAAAACAGGCTGTTCGGACTGGTCCATATTCTATTTGCAGGCGGGCCGGCCTTGATAACCTCGCAAAAAAGTTCGGTCTCACTCCCGAACATTTTGCCGAAAATTTACGAGACAATTATCAGCGACACGAAGTAGATCAGGAGCCAACGGAACCTTTAACCATTGCTAATGAATACTGTAGTCAAATACTTAGTAGTTCGGAAGAAGTACTAAAAGCTGCTCAATTAATGGTAGCTATTCAATTAGCACGTGAACCTTTGGTAAGGAAGTGTGTCCGAGAAATGTACATGGAAAGAGCAAAGATATCTGTAAAACCTACAAAAAAAGGAATCAAAGAGATCGACGAAAACCATCCAGTTTATGGGATGAAATATTTGAAGGATAAGCCAGTGCGAGATCTGGTTGGAGATCAGTTCCTAAATTTGGTTATAGCCGAAGAAGATAAATTAATTACGATAACATTGAGTGATAGTATCGAAGGGAATACTAGTAACAACTACGTTGACGAAATGAAACAACTTTACTACCGAGACGAGTTTAGTAAAAATGTCCAGGATTGGAACGCATTGAGAGTTGGGAGTGTTGAAATGGCACTTACACGTATTGTTTTACCGAGTCTAAAGAAAGAGCTAAAAGCAAATCTTATTGCAGAAGCTAAAGAATGCGTAATGAGAGCATGTGGTCGTAAAATGTACAATTGGATTAAAGTTGCTCCTTATACCTGTGAATTTCCAGAGGAAGAAGATGAGGAATGGGATACTAGTAAAGGACTTCGGGTAATGGGTTTAGCTTATGTCCCAGAATACTCTCAAGCCGCATTCACTTGTCTAATCGCACCGGATGGGGAATGTACAGATTATTTGAGATTGCCACACATAATGAAACGAAAGAATAGTTACCGAGAGGACGAGAAAACCATGAAAGAAGCCGACTTGTTAGCAATTCGAAATTTTATAGCAACAAAAAAGCCGCATGTTGTAGTTATAGGTGGTGAATCAAGAGAGGCAATGATGATCGCGGCTGATATTAAAGAATGTATCGCGAACCTAGTAGAAGAAGAACAATTCCCAAACATTAAGATAGAAATTTGTGACAATGAATTGGCTAAAATTTACTCGAACAGTAATAAAGGTGTATCCGAATTTCGGGATTATCCGGAATTATTGCGACAGGCTATCTCATTGGGCAGAAGAATGCAAGATCCCTTGGTGGAATTTTCTCAATTATGCACCGCTGACGAAGAAATTTTATGTTTAAAGTATCACAACTTGCAAGATCAATTGCCGAAAGACGAACTTTTGGATAATTTATATTTAGAATTCGTGAATCGTGTAAACGAAGTTGGTGTTGATGTGAATAAGGCGGTACAACAAGCTTATTGCGGGAATTTAGTTCAATTTGTGTGTGGTTTGGGGCCGAGAAAAGGACAGGCATTGATCAAAATGTTGAAACAAACCAATCAAAGGTTGGAAAATAGAACTCAGCTTGTAACTTCTTGTCACATGGGACCTAAGGTTTTTATTAACTGTGCGGGTTTTATCAAGATAGATACAAACAGTTTAGGAGACAGCACCGAAGCATATGTCGAAGTCCTTGATGGGTCTCGAGTACATCCCGAAACGTATGAATGGGCGAGAAAAATGGCAGTCGACGCTTTAGAATACGACGACGAAGATGCTAATCCAGCTGGAGCACTGGAAGAGATTCTCGAATCTCCTGAAAGACTGAAAGATCTTGATTTGGACGCGTTCGCGGAAGAACTTGAAAGACAAGGTTTTGGCAATAAATGTGTCACTTTATATGATATCAGAGCAGAATTAAATTGCAGATATAAAGATTTACGTGTACCATATCAGTCACTGAGCGCAGAAAGGTTGTTCGATATTCTAACGAAGGAAACCCCGGAAACATTTTACGTAGGGAAATTAGTCTTGGCCACAGTAATAGGGATAAGCCACAGAAAACCGCAAGGTGATCAATTGGATCAAGCCAATCCCGTAAGAAATGACGAAACTGGATTGTGGCAATGTCCATTCTGTTTGAAAAATGATTTTCCGGAATTATCCGAAGTATGGAATCATTTTGACGCCGGAGCTTGCCCCGGCAAAGCTACTGGCGTGAGATTAAGATTAGATAATGGAATATCTGGTTATATTCATATAAAAAATTTATCTGACAGACACGTTGCGAATCCTGAAGAGAGAGTAAACATAGGACAAATAATACATTGTCGGATAATAAAGATTGAAGTGGAGCGATTCAGCGTCGAATGTACAAGTAAAAGTAGCGACCTCGCGGATAAAAATCACGAATGGAGGTACGTAAATGTGTCCGTATGCGCGAACGCACGTGCGTGCGTGTATATGTGCGTGCGTTTGTTTTAAAATGTTATTTTCTCTAATTATTTTAATCTTATTTTTAGACCACAAAGAGATCCGTTTTATGACACAGAAGCAGAACAAAGAGATGCGAAAGTCGAAGAAGATGCCAAGAAAGCGAAGCAACGGCAGACATATGTGAAACGCGTAATCGTGCATCCTTCTTTTCACAACATCAGTTTTGCAGAAGCTGAAAAATTAATGCAGACTATGAAGCAAGGGGAAGCAATAGTTAGACCGAGCAGTAAAGGTGCTGATCATTTAACTGTCACATGGAAAGTTACTGATGAGATTTATCAGCATATCGATGTTAGAGAGGAGGGAAAAGAAAATGCCTTTTCTCTCGGTCAAAGCTTGTGGATTGGAAACGAAGAATTCGAGGATTTGGATGAAATTATTGCGAGACATGTTAATCCTATGGCTGCATATGCTTCGGAATTATTGGACTTTAAATATTATAAACCAGCTGTAGAAGGCATTAAGGATAAAGCGGAAGAGATATTAAAAGAACAAAAGAAGGAAAATCCTGGAGGAATTCCGTATATAATATCTGCTGCAAAGGTTAGTAAGATTCGTTTTCAAATATGTTCGGACGTGCAATAAGATTCGAACATTTCGTGTACGTTTTTGCATTGTTTCAGAACTATCCTGGAAAGTTTTTGCTATCTTATCTTCCGCGAACTCGATGTCGTCACGAATATGTAACAGTATCACCAGAAGGATTTAGATTCAGAGGGCAAATGTTTGGTAGAGTGAGCGACTTGTTCCGATGGTTCAAAGAACACTTTCGTGATCCGGTACCTGGACAATCTACTCCTAGTACTCCACGTGGAGCAATGACATCTAGAACACCTTATCATACAACGCCAGGAGCAGTGAGTGGTACGTATTTCAACTTTCATCAATTTTTCAAAATTGTTTGACATCAACATTATTGTAATATTATAGGAATGAATCAAGAAGCCATACAAAGAGTGGCGCAAAATCTTCCGCATCATATGTTACATTCTTTATCGCAAGTGGCGAATCAGACTCCTCATCATTATCCACCACACACACCAGGAACTGCGAATGCCGCTGGTTATGGTGGAGTTCATACTTATCCTAATACTCCATACACACCTTCGGGACAAACACCTTTTATGACACCATATCAAACGCCACATCATACTCCACATCATCATGGTCAACCAACTCCAAGATATGGGCAACAAACACCTAATCATCAGCAAGGTCCTTTCATTCATCCACCTCCACCTTCAGGGATAACTTCTACAGGACATCACAGATCAACACCATCGCATAGACCTACGCCTCCAATGTCAACACCAGGCGATCCTATGGATTGGAAAAAAGCAGCGGAAGCATGGGCACGATTAAAAAGTGGACCACGTGTGTCGTAAGTATTTGTTTCTTCTTTTTGCATTTCTTTTGACTTATATAATTTTTTTATGCGTTTCTTTCTTTTATTTAAATTCTTTCCCTCCCCGCCTTTTTTTTAGTACCTCTACTCCAAGATATGAAGAATCTAGGAGAACTCCACGAAATTACGAAGAATCGGTTGGAAGAACAACGCCGCGAAATAGAACTTCGAATCGGACACCTTCTTATAAATCTCCTCGAGGTACACCACACACTAATTCAAGTCCTCGAAGTATGTCTCTTAGTGGAGATGGTACTCCTTTATATGATGAAAGTTAACAGGTTCGCTTATACATAATATATCATACTTTCCGATTATATCATATCATGTGATATAAAAAGAAAGATCTTGATAGAAGTTGTAAAAGAATCACGACCTATATCTCATTCAAAATGCTCTTAACGTTGAGCATTAAAAGTACTGTATAAAACCATTTACCGAGCCCAGTTATTAACTTTAACAGCATTTTCTTTTACGTTCATATATTTAAATAAACAATAAAACATATATATATGTATCGCATATGTGTGTACGTGTGCGTGCATACACACGATACATAATATATATATATATATATATTATATATGTATATATATGTTATATTATTAAACTACATACTCGATTGTCTTTAAAAAATATATATATTTATTTATACATATATATACATATATATATATTGAGTGCAATGTAAAAAGTAAAACCTTGAATTTTTCTTATATTTTTATTTAGCATATATTAATTCATATAAAAGTTATATATTTTTATTTGAATTTTAATTTTATTGATGCTGGATTATTGTACAGTTCTTATGTTTTTAACTTAGAAATGCAGCATGTTTCTTACATACTTTATATAATTGTTAAATTACACCATTAAACAATAAACTCAATTTTATCTTGTAAGTTTACTTAATTTTTCTAGTAAGTAGTAGTACATATAATATCCTCTTTCAATTGAAACAAAAATAAACAACATATATCAGCAAACGAACAATAGTCATATATCTGTTTTTTTATTTAAAAATGTAACAAAACACTTACACTATATTAGTCATAACTGTAAAACGTGCGTATAAATAAAATTTTTTCAACGTCGTATTGCTTTATACATGAGAGACTTGATCATCTGATAATATGTCGTTTTTACCTGCAACATCTTGATAATACGTATATACTACATCACGATATTTTCCAGCTGATGGCTGATTTCCAAGACTGAATAAATATACGGTATCAATACTATTGAATGTAAGATCACAAAATTGATATTATAACTGTAAATACCTTACATTTGTTTAGGAAGAGTGCTAAGTGACGTATTCGGTTCGATATCTTTTCTCGTGTTTGATCTTGCTTTTGTCGGTTTCGTTGTAACAAGATTTATGCGAGATTCATGCTACGAAAATAATGTAATTACATACTTGGTAATTTTATAAAATGTATTGATAAATATAAATGTCATTGAAGAATCACTTACCAAATTTTCAACATTTATGGATTCTACATCGTCTTTACTTATTATATTTCCGGAATTAAATGTCATTTTCTGATTCTACTAAAGTAAAGAAAAAGATTAGAAACCTATAGAAAGAGAAAGACAAAGAATTAAATAAGTGATATTACCTCATATGCGGGAATATTTTTATCATCACTGGAAACGTTTGATTCTGATACTTCTTGCAAAGCTTTTCTCTTACTTCTTGTTACAATCCTTGTGGGTCTGTTGTGTCCGATTAATTTTGTATCATTTTTAGTGGGTTTAACCAATTTCTCCGGTGAAATTGTAGGTACATTCTACGATAATAAATTTAGCACTTTCTTGTAAAGCTCAGCACATTATAACGATTACATTAATTAATTATAGTTGTTACCTGTGCCAATATGTTTAATTGTTTGTTTTTGCTGCTATCACTTCTGTTTTTCCTCTTTTTTACGTCGTTGCTTTTAGCAGAAGACTTATGAGGAGAAACTATTAGAGAGTTTTGAGAAGTACCAGGATTATATACTGGATTGTTGTCTTTTAGAACAATGCGCTCTCCTGAAAATGGTAAAGGCTCAAAAATAATCATGTCATGTATGATATGTATCATTTTATAGATAAGAAAAAATAAATCTTTATTTCTTACCTCTCCAATAACTTAATGGAGGTATTATTCTTCTACCTTTTGAACTCACACCAACATTTATAATGTGTACCGAATCGGTAATATCAGCTTAAACACAAATAATTTCTCTATTTAGAATTTGAAATAGATACATACTTCCAATATCATTGATTACTTATTGTTATTATTATTATTATTTATCACGAGCTTACCATTTTCTAATGATTTCCATATTTCACAAAACTGTTCTATATTGGTGGGGCAACCATAACGACACTGGTTCACCAACTCTTTAGGTACAACTACATGAAATAGAATAATATCGTTAATATATAAAATATAATTATAAATATTTTAATGTTATTAAATATTATATTTCAAGTTCTAACCATGTTTCGTATCATTTAAGTCACCAATTAATTGATAAAATTCATGATGAATTGTCTCGACCAATTTTTGTGATACTCGGCGAAATATTATATCCGTTTTAAATTTCCTATGTATGATGTGGCCAACTTCGCTACATAAATATAATAATATGTTTTATACCAAATTAATAATGTGCATTATACAATTTAATTACTTACTTTAATAATTTTCCCTCAAAAATTAAATGTAATCCTGATTTGGATAAAATGTTCGGTGTCCAAGCAGATAATAATTTCGGTTTACAATTATTCATAAATTTATTATCTCTAGAAACTTTTAAATTATCCTGTAATGACTTTTTCAAAATAATAGGATCGACATTACTCGATTGAATGTTACTGCATTCTTCAGAATATTGCGTACTATCAGATAATAAATTTGAGTTCGTTATTGAAATAGCATTAGATTTCATAGAAGACCTTTTCTTTGTCAAATTTCTATTTTTAACTTTTTCATTTAAATCTTTAATGGCCTTATTTTCGTCCTTAATTACATTTACCTTTGGATCTTGTAAAAAACGTAATTGTGTATTTCTAATTTTTATATCAATAGGAACTGAGCTAATTACAACAGGCTTCGTCATTTCAGTCATGGTATTTTTTGGATGTAATAATAATTCTTCATATTTTTGACAGGATGAATGATTTTGATATTGATTGTTCTTATGTCTGCTTTCCTGTATGTAAGAATTCGTTTGCGTCATTATATTATTGCATTTTTTAGCCATAGTAAACTCAGGATATGTCTGTTCAGGATCAGGATTGTCTGTTGTATTTTTATTAGAATACTGCAAATAGTTGATAGGTTTATTAATAACTGTTGAATTCTGTTGTACAGAATGTTTCTGGATTTCCTGTGTATCTTCGATTTTCGTAAAATCATTTGGTTTTCCCCATTGTTCTCTTCCCATGATATCAGATTTCATATATTTATCTACATCATTTTGAATATTTGAGCTTATATATCCCTTTACTTTTAAATGAGCCCTCTCGTCTTCTATAATACTGATACTAGAATCATTAAAATTTGTGACATTTTCTTTTTCAGACCTTATTGTTTTTATATAGCTTCCATTATTGTTATCTGACATAATTGATGATGCGTTTGAAATATGTTGTTTTTCTATGGCATCATGTTTTTGATACATTGTTTTTTTTTGTATTCTACGTTTACAAGGCTTCAGTAATATGTTTTTCTGTCGTATTATTCGATTTATCGGTATCCTTGGAACCCCTACATAAATTTCATTTTCACTATCGGAAGTACTGATATCATTATTTTTACTCATTTCCGCAAAAGTTCTCTTTCTTCGTAATGAATTGTTATGATTTGCAACTGTACTATTTACAGAACGTTGCAGTGAAATTGATTCAGATTCTACCCAATTTTGAGACTTATCATTTATCCCATTATATCGTTCTTCCACTACATGTTTATCTCCTTTCAATTTTGAATTTTCAATATTAGATCCATTATATTTAACTGTCCCGTATGATACAACATAATTTAAGCAATCAAATATTTCAATAATTTTACCCACACACTCTTCATCACAATTTTTATCTGTTAAGTTGTTTACAATAACGTTCAATTTATCCTTCAAACTGTTCACTGTAGTTTTAGTGCAATTCAAATTTATATTTTCTTTATCATTATCATATTGATTTTTTAAAGATTGAATGCTGACTTCTCTGTAAGGCGAGTTCTTAATTGTATCAGATAAACATGTTTGTGTGAATGAATCACTTTTTTGACAGCTACGTGAATTAAGATTTTGTTTTTCCTTTGTTTGCAAAATATTATATGTACAGTCAAGATTAACTGATGCTTCAGATGCATAGAATTCTTCAAAAGGCATCAAATTTGATCTTTTATTCTTAGGGCTTTTTGAATTGAAAAATGTGATATCTGTTATTTCACTTCTTAAATCATCATCGCTATCTGTAATGGGAGTAGGCCAACGAAAAGTTGCACTACATCCTTGCTGTACAAATGTTCTCCAAATTTGATAAACATTTTCCCAATCATCAGGAAATCCACTATAAAATTTACCTCGAACATAATCTGGTAATTCTAAATATAAAGAAATAATATACAATATATACAAAACATAAACATGTGCACACATATATAAATACTATAAGATATTTACCATACTCATCATCAACAATATTTCCTTGCAAGTGATACAAATGTTTAAAAACGGATACTATCTTAGTACTTGTTAATCTTCTTACAATAGGCTTACTCTGAGCAACCTTCCCACTAACATAATAAAATCGATAGTAAATAAATATTAAAAAGCAAATAAATTAAAACTCTCAGTATATATTGCATATCTTACCATTCAATTTTTCCTTTAATAACCAACTCATTTTGTTCATTTAACATAACTTTCCATTTTGTAAACATTCTAACATTTTTATTTTCAAAATTATCACAACTAATTTGTGAGGGAATAAAGCTGTTAATATAGTTTCCATCGTTACTAAAAAATCTGTGATTTCCTTTTTTCTTAGGTGATTCAATGTCAATATCAGAGGAATTACTTCTAATTCGTGGTAAAGATTTTGCATTAGGAGATGTTAAGCTGTTTAATTTCTTTTTGATACAAAAATGATTATTAAAGTTGGGTGGTGGCATCATAAGACGATCTTTTAAACAGTCATTTTCTTCTCGAAACTTCTTAACGCTAGATGTAGCAATCATTTTGTGATTACTATTAATGCCTTTCTTTTTCAACAGTATATTTCTCAAATTATTGCTTGAAGAAACAACTTCACTATCAATTTTGGAAACTTGTAAAGATGGAATATTAGTAGTAGAGTCAAATGGATCTGCATTAATGCTTGAAATACTAGGGGATGTAAGTAATGGCCATGATATATCTTCAGTTCTGCTTCCCTGTCTAAGTGAAGCTAATTTTAAAG
This sequence comes from Bombus impatiens, assembly GCF_000188095.3. Lineage (NCBI taxonomy): Eukaryota > Metazoa > Arthropoda > Insecta > Hymenoptera > Apidae > Bombus > Bombus impatiens. The sequence continues at coordinate 357,951 of NT_176780.1, read as the reverse complement.
TTCGTTCTAATTTTTTGTATCTTTCTTCCATTTGAAAATCGGCAAAGTTTACCTATAGCAATATAAATTTTAAATTTATAAAAAATGTAATTTTCATTACAATATTTAGAATATACTTACCTCAGTCATGTGTGTCATTTAAAAATTTCAATTAGTTATTCACATATACATATGTATATATTTAAAGTTTATTGTTTTTAATTAATTCTTCTTCTGTTCTTTAAAATTTTGTTGTCTTACACTTTCATACCATCTGAGATACACAAACACAATGTAGTTATAATATAGTTCCTATATACTTATTAAGTATTTAGCATAAGGATTTCAATTGATGTTCATCTCAGATGTCTTAACATTGTAATCAACTAATAAATATCGAGAGATACAAATTAAAATGATACACCTACTGTTTAAATTCTAAGACATCAAATCTACGTATATTTAATTTTTTATTTTATTTTATTTTATTATTATTATTTTTCTTTTTTTTTTTTGGTTATATCTAAACCAACCAACATTCGCGCGTAATTTCAAGATTTTCTACCAATTCAAATATAATGCACAACTCACAACGCACAACACAACCGTTTTCATTTCTCAGTGGTTCTCAAATACATTTATGATACATATAAATACAATTACAGTTATATAACTATGGTACGATCAGAGATGAGTTCTTCCAGAGACGACCATTTCTGCTACGACCAACGTTTAATTCATTTTCATCTTTATACGTTATATAGTATGAAAAATAAAAAAATTTTTTAATATTTTGTATTATATTTGTTTCAATAGTCAAGATACTATTAACGAGAATAACTAAATACATTTTTTTTAAAATGTATCATTTCAATTGATATAGAAAGGTTCAAAATTTAATAATAATTACGTTTGTAGAAATAAATTTTTATATAGATGTGTTATTATACCTCTTATTAGATTTTTTTTTAAATTATACAGCCCTGCATAATTAAACAGTAACTATCATCCATACAATTTACATCTCGATTATCTTGGTTCACTATCCAATATCAAGTCATAACCATAAAAACTGCCATACCTGGTAGATTCTAATACGAAGAGCTATTGCGCGGCAATTATAAGTACCGTTGTTTTAAAGAATAATTCTCTATTATGACAACAGCTAATAACTGATTAATTTTTACATTTTTAGTATATATATAAATATCTTTGTATCTTTTAAAATATTTTTTATATGTTTAATGATATAAATTATTCTTATTAAAATTTAATGAAAAATACAAAAAGAGGTTTCAGGTGAAGGAGAGAATAAATAAAACAAAAACTGACATTTAATTATTTTTTTACAATCTTACTAAATAAATAAACATTACAGGACAGTTTTCATGTTTACATCACTTATATTTTATTAAATGTTATGTCAAATTATTTAAAAAATATAACAAAAAATAATCACTGAATCATTCAATTATATGTTAAGTCTCAATTTTATATAAATAATACTAGAAAAGAAAATTATATATGTACACAATACTGAAATATCATACGTGTACATTAAGTGTAAGGTTTTATCATTCAAAGCTTGAGAACATAACATTGCACAAATATCGATTGTAACATTTTCATTGTTATTTGTATTATTACTATTACTATTATTGTAACTATTATTATTATTCATTTTCATGTTCTTTCTAATCATCATTGTGATCATATTTTCTGTCGGAGAGAAATATACTGTCACTTTTCTGATTAAAAATGGTACAGTCATATATTTTTCTATTTATTTTGTAACAGCAGAAATAATCATACAAGCTAATACTTTTGTATCCATTAAGCACGAATATTTTGTTTTTATATTAGTAGTCTATAATGAGTAAAATTTGACTAGATTTTTACATTAAAGATTGCGTAATTTTAATTTGATATTACGACTATCCTACTCCAAGCTGTATGCATATAACTAATACTATCTTATTAAAGCAGATATAAGAAAACGTAGATTGTTCTTTTATTAACAAATATACCGTTGTTAGAGTCTTTCGTAATTGTTCGTATATAGGTAAAGAATAGGAAGTCTGCTACATAACTAGTATATTAACAGACTACTTTTGTTTTATGATTTACCACCCGCAGAATTATCAGCTTCGCTAGATCCTTCTGCTGAATCTGGAAATTCTTTTTGATGACTTTTAGAACTCCTATCCTTGTAATCTCGTCGATGATGATGATGGTGATGATGGTGATGATTTTCACTATCTCTACGATCTTTTTGTGAAATGTTTCCTCTATATTTTCGATTGCTCTCATCGCGATAATAATTACGATGACCACGAGATCGATAACATAGAGATTCAAACATCATCGTATCTAATTTTATATTGCCATTTTGAAGTTGTGGTAACATAGTCGAATCCATCTCCGTCTGATGGTCTGATTTATTGTGTCGATTTCTTCCGTTCCTGCAATATAGTACTATAAATAAACTGTAAAATATATATATGTTGAAATAGTAATAAACATTTTAAGTCCTCATTACCTAAATGACTTGTGATGCCAGTAGCTCTGTAATGGTGGAAATATATGAGGAGTTTGTTCTTGTATAGTGCTCGTAGGTGAGCCGCGACTATGATGACTATTATTACTGTCACGGGATCGAGCTCCTTTATTACCATTCATATTTGGTGATGTTGCTTTCAATGTTGCAATTTGTTCTCTCTGTTCCTCATTTTGTTTGCGTAATCGTTTTATCGCTGCTTCTGTGCCTTCAAAGCATGCAATTAAATGTGCTCGAGGGGAATGAAGTCCTACTTGAATTCCTACATCTATCATTGACTTCTTATTTATCTTTTGTTCTTCTATTGAACTCAACTTTCTGCAATGAACAAAATTATTTTTATAATTTATAATTAAGTACTTCCGATAATTAATGCAACTACTAACTTTTTCTGCTCTTCAATAATTTCAGAAAAATACTGATTTTCTGTTCTAAGTACTTGTAAAGATATTTTGGTATCTTGTAAATCTTTCTCCAAAAGTTCCACTTGTAATGGTGTAACATTCACACATACTGGGCTACCCTGTAAAAGAGAATTTCTAATTAAAGTTCCTGATATCACACATGAGCATATACGCGTATACATCTACATGAAACACGTCAAGACTGTAAAGCATACCTTTGGTTTCACAAACCCACTTCCATTATCTTCAGGAGAAGAAGGACTGCTAGGTACATAAGTAGATCCTTTCGAGAATACTAATTGAAACTGTAAATCTACACATAATTACGAAGTATTAGGGATTTATTTATCCATGGAGAAACAAACATATTATTGATAAAGAATGTTATGATTTACTGCTTACCTCTATTTTTTTGACGTAATGATTCTACTTCTTGGTGTAAAGCCACCAAAGTTGCTTGATGTTGTTCTTGTAAAAATTTCATATTTTGTTCCAGTTGAGCTATTCTATCAATATTTATAGTTTGATGTCTTATACTTTGATTCAATCCTTCATTCCTATCTGTTAATGTTACTATATCTCTCTCTGATGGTGATTTCTTTCCCTAAAAGTAATATGTGTATTATTTAGATGAATATTTATATTTTAAATAAAATATAACTGATACTTACTTGAGGAAACGGTACAGTTGATAATTTAACTAATACTGTAGATGCCATTTTGAAAAAATGTATGTTTACTTGATATATAAGGACATAAATATTAGCAAATTCAATGACATATAAAATCTTTTGCACGCACACACAAACAGAAATCACAGAGATATAAATTACTTTCTTATTTAGAAAAAGCTTTTCTTAGATGTATATCATGTTTTGGAAATCTGAAAAGGTATTACACTATAATTTGAAACAATTCAAATAAAACATCATCTGATATAAAAAATAGAAGAAACATTGAAATATAAAATATTCATATAATGAAATACACTGTTTAAAATGTTTAAATGACTATTAATTTGAAAATTTAATATGTTTTAAAATGCAAATACAGCAATATCGTTTTGTTTCTTAACAGAAAAGTAACATATCGTTTTTCGTTACCATTAAGATCATTCCATAATATTAAATTGTTATTCGGCATATTTTATCATTGTAAAAATATAAGTATTACAAAATGATATGTGACAAGTACAGAAAATAAAAAGAAATAAAAATAAATTAAATCTGCAGAAAGAATGAAGGAATTGTCTTCTTATACATTACCAAATCAGATTTAAATTTCCAGACGTTTTGCGTAATAAAAGGCGAAAAATCGACAACATGCAAGTAATCGGGAGCCTGGTGGATTGTGATTCTGCGCCTGAATTTCCTGACGTCACGTCGAACTAACTAAGGATTGGTTAACGGTTTAGCAACAATTTTGCGGTCACTTACAATAAACTGTTAAGAGAAATTTAGTCGTTTCTAAGAAATAGTTGATTAAATATATTTAGATAAGGAGATTTGAAATTCTTGGAAGCACGTATAGCAATGTATTAATGATATCATAACAGAAGAATAATAAAGGTTGATCGTAATGCTGATTACTTGGATAATTTGAAAAGCAAGCGCGCAAAGGTATAGATCGTCAGGTAGACTATTCAGATACGCAGGACAAAACTCGTTCACAACCATGACACTTGTATTTTCTATATCCTTGCGCGCATGAGTATTGATCCAATGATACTTAACAAATGGTAGCACGCCTTAACCGCACCCAAGCTTTTATCAATACTATTTTAACTTATTTATTTATATTTCTATTCTGTAAATCTTCATGAGTTAAAAATTTGTCCAACTAAAAGAAAATTGCTTAATTTTTAATACATAATCATATTAAGAATCATTTGTCAAAATATTTCTATTGTAAAGTTTCCTGTAGTTTTCTGCACTTAATTGATTGTAATTTCTAACGAAGCAAAAGAATTTTTGTATTGATATAATATTTTCCGATGTATTAAAGAAATTGAACATTGAGAAATTACAATCTAAATTGTGTTTCACTTTAAATATAAGTAAAAATTATTTATATCAACTAAAATAGACGTGTATTTATAAACGTGTGTTTTTAGTTTTTAAACATCTATGTATACATATGTATATATGTACATAGATACATATAATATATAACATTCAATAGAGGCCTAATTTCGATGTAAAAGAATACTCTGAAGTATTTTTGGTATGTTGTCAAAAGATCGAGGTTAAGATGCTAATTTAACTCCTGTTCAAAAACCGAATAGAAGACAATTTTTTAACTTTCTTCTATATTACTATTCGAAACAAATAGGGTTACACCCATTTTCCTCGAGTTCACACATCCTTTGAGATAATTTTTGCCATACTGTCGCGTAAACAAAAAGATTTGATTGTCGCTTCTGCAAAATTTTAATTCATCCTAGAAAAAATGTCTTTTATGGTAGAAAATAGACCAACCAATGAAATAAGCAATAAAGATAGAGAACATTTTCTTTCTTTAGAAGTAACTGAAGATTATAGCTTTAAGGTATTTGTATATGTAAACATATATATATGTATATATATACACATATATAAACATGCAAGCATATTTAAATATATATAATAATTAAAATGGCAAAAATCATTAATATAAAATAATATCTTTTGTTATAGTATATACCTGAAAGTCATTTTAAACACATAGTAAGAAATGTACAGAGACACAGACGCAAAGAGGATGAGGAACGTATATGGGCTTCATTCGTTAAAGAACAGGAGTTAAATAGTTTGAGGTTTGACAAAAAAGATGTTGACTATTCTATACAAAATATGAAAGACCTGTTGCAAGAAAATATACAAAATGTAGATAGAGAACTTAAAAGACTTGAAGAAGATGCCCTCCCTGAACGAAGTAAAGGAATTCGAAATCCTAAATCTAATGTTAAAAATGAAGTGATGTATACAAAAGTAAGTGTTTTGAAGCTTTTATTTTGATCTATGTTATGTGTACCATAATGTGTTAATTCACTATATTGTTCTAACTTACGTCAAATTTTCATTAATTCATCTATGTTAGGTAAACAGCATCGGGGACAATTATTCAAAGGAGAAAACATTAACAAAGAATAGGGGTACATGTAAAACTAATGTTTCAGTTCCAACTTCTCGGGGCAGTAATATTTATATGTATAGTGAATCTGAAGGACAGAAAACAGTTTTTAAATCTAAGGCTAAAAAGTCTTTGTCAGATTCTTCTATCACAGAGAAAAAATGTTATACAAACCAACTTCTTCGTGCAACCAACCATTTTGAGAATAATTCTGATACAGATTCAAGTAATAACAAAGATGATATTGTTTATATACAACCAGATCCATTTACCATACAGAAACTATTATCGATGCAAAAGAAAATTGCTGAACTACTAGATGAAATATCATTTAGATTATGCAGAATTCCTTTACCAGATGGTGATAGTGATTTGAAAAGAAGACAACAGCAAACACTAGAATTTTCTATAAGATTTTCAAGAAATTATCTGTACAATCTTAACAGACTTGTTACAAGCATTCAAAGACATATCAGAGCTATTTCTCCCAGACTAGGATTAAAACAATATAAGAATATTGTATTTCATCAAGATATGATAAAGCAAAAGCTGGTTGCTGCTCATCAATTATTAATACAAGCTCTAACTGCTTATTATAAACATATTCCAAACTCTATTCTTGAGGGTCATTCTACAAAACTTCAAGATGTGTTACAGGTTGTCTACAATCTGATAAATATTTGTGATAAAGTTGAGATTTCTACTTACTATTTCTGTTCAGGAGATACTACAATTATACCGTTGGTAATGCTTAAGTAGGAAATTTTATTATTAATATTTATAAATTATACAATTTATTAAAAATGTATTCTTCTGCAGGGGAAGAATCTTCAAAATAAATGTGATGCTATTTTATCTAAATTAAAGTTAAATTTAGAAAGTAGATATGGATCCACAAGTCACAAGAATGTACAACCTGTAATCACTACTGCACCAATATTTTTACCTAACAAAGGGCGTTGCAATCGCAAGAATCTATCTAATCGGTTAAGCATGTACAGCATGGATGTTAAAATGTCCAAGGGTAATCTAAAGAGAAGAAACGATATAAGAAGAAAAAGTATACGAAAATTATTTCAGATTTTATATTACTTGGTACATATTATTCTAAATATGTTATAACTTTAAGTGTATATTTTGCAGGCTATACTTATCAGAAAGAAAATGAGAATAATACTAAGGAAGTCGGAAATCTATACGCTCAGGATTATACGTTACCAGAACTACTATATCCTAGTCCTATAACGCGTACAACATCTTCCAGGGACGTTGTTCAGATTGATTCCACGAAAAATATAAGTAATTCTAAAGAAGATGACATTCGAACTGTGATGGATGGATTAACAATAGATTCCGAAAATGTAAGACATATTAAAAATAAAATATCTTACGAAGGATTCAACAAAACATTGGGTTTTATAAAATAGGATAGTAATATAGAAATTCGAACTAAGCGTAAACCTGAAACAAATAGTGGACAACAATCGGTCGCAATACGTAAAAAGACATCTACAGAAATGCGAGAGGCGAAAAATACGAAAAGCAAAGGAGTAAATATTGAAGCAAACAATTTTACTAACGAGGAGGATGATTTAATTAAAAAAGTAACTACAATTCCCAAGGAGCATTTGGTTGCACTAGCTCCTGTAATAAACGACTTAGTGGCTCTTGTATCAAAAAAGGTAACACTCATTGCAGTTTATTTTATATTATATATACATATATGCATATATATATAATGAAAATTAATATATTATTTAATATTCACTATTGTGAATTATATTATAGAAAAATGAATTGGAGATGCAATCTGTTTCGGAAACGTCTGTGGAAACATTAAGAGAATTTTTACAAAAATATCAGTCACCTAAAGATTGTGATACTAAAGCTCCTTTAACAAAAACCAGTTATGAACAATCACATTGTAATCTTAATGGGTAAATAGAATACAGTAATAAAAATACACCTTCATTAAGCACAATAAAATTGAATATTTTATGAATTGCGACAGCTTATCTGAAATTAAAAGACACAATGAAAATGTACAATTAATTTGTATATCTTCTATGGGCAAAGTTCCTAAAATGACACATTGTGATGCTTCGTGTCAAGTAGATTATGAAACAGCACTAAAAGTATGTGACATAATATACTCCATCTAATTAGAATAGATAGAAATTATATATGTTTTTTAACAAAATCTCTAGATTATTCATAATGGAAAGGTTACTGATTCAAACATCAAAAATGGAGTGCAGCTTGCTATTTCAGAAGAAACTGAATTACTATTTCTAACATACAGATGTGAATATAAAAAATTGTGTCAATCAAAGCCAATGTATTCTAGCAATACACAAAATAAACCATGGGATATCGTGGCATGGTGAGTATACTATCCTATATATTTCTTACAAATTTTAAATGATAAAAATATTTTTAAACAGGATATCTGATAAATTGATAGAGGAGTTAATAATTGAAATAACAGAAGAGTTACAAATGAATGATGTAATTAAAAAACTGTTTGAAATGGAATTTCAAGAATTATAACAGCGCAACGTTCGTTTATATGGGATTAATATAGTAAATCATATTTACAAACCAAATAATTTTTCAAATGTTTTTTATTCAAAAGTACAACTTTTTAAATAAATTATTACTTTGTATACTAACGTGTAATTTATTTATTCTTTTATGTTAAATCTATTTGTAAAAATAAAATTGGTATCAAAATATTTTAATAAAATTATTAATAAATTAGTAATGGTAATAACATTAATGATAAAGTTAAATGTAATCAAAAGAATTAATCATATATTTTTTTTGTAACTGAAAAATTGCAACTGTGATTATTTGGGCGTGTTTATACATATATATGTTAAAATATTAGAAAAAACTTGATCGGATGATTTATCCCTTAGTAGTAATACGCAACGCTAACATTGGGAGGTTAGTTAGAGATTCGTAGTTTTAATGATCAGAAAATCTAATAATCTAATAGTTTAACGAACGTCAGAAAAATTGTAATTTTAAAATAAAAGTATAAAATGAGACAAACGATTTTAAAATTATACAAAGATTTATTGCGCTATGGTGATAATTTGAAGTATACAGATAAAGAATATTTTCGATACAGAATTCGTAAAAATTTTAAACAAAATAAGCATTTAATTGATCAAATAGAGATTGACTTTCAATTGCAAGTAAGTAATCATAAAATATAATGCATTTTTGTTATAAACTTCCAGTTGCAAATGCGTTTAAATAAAGTAAAACAATATACATTACTTAACGTAAAGGTTATTTTTTTCAGAAAGGACGAAAACTTCTACAAAATCAGCGAGTATTGTAAATCTATAGTTCGTTATAGTGAAATTGAACAAATATAATTATATATTGTTTATAGCAATGCTGAAGCTGTTAAATAGAGCATATAATAATCAATCTTATGATGCTCATATATCGCCATTGATTGTTAAAAAAATGTACGGATTTTTATGTCATGAAGTCAAGAACAATTGGAGTAACCTATTAAATAGCCAGAAACAAATTCGATATAAATCATACAATCGCTTCTTGGATTATTCAAAAGTACCCAGGCTAGAAGAAAATGATTTACAAGAACAACATGTTAGAGGATCTGGACCTGGCGGTCAAGCAACTAACAAGACGAATAATGCAGTAATTTTAAAACACAAACCTACAGGATTAGTTATAAAATGTCATCAAACTAGAAGTTTAGAACAAAATAGAAACATTGCTAGAGAGATATTGTTAAGAAAATTAGATAATTTAGTGAATGGTCTGGATTCTCTGGAAAGTCAACAGGAACGATTAATGAAAAAAGATTCCATTAAGAAGAGACAAAAGAAAAAAAAACTCGCAGATTTGAAGAATAAGTTTATGGAACGCGAGAACTTAAAATAATCGAAAATATAATATATTATTTAAACAATTTGTTGCTCTAGATATTATATAATATCTTATCTAATAAAATTTAAGTCAAACACAATACTATTTTTGTATATTACACAATAACGAAGTATAATATAAATCAAGATAGGATAGGAGCATGTAGAATCTCGTTGTCATTTTTAATGGAAAATTCATATCTTTAATAGTCATCTCTTTTTTGAAATCGCGAAAGGCTTACATTATTTTTCATTGAAATAAAATATTTAGATATACTCTCGCAAAGGAATTCAATATATATATATATATATATATACATATACATACATATACATATACATACATACATATATATTGAATTATATCTTACACTCAATGATGCGTTTTGTGACAGAAAATTATGATTTGCTATAATGAAGCTTGTTTACAGCACAGCGCATTCTAAAGCCTGGTTTTACAAATAAAAATAATTTCTTTTAGATGTACACATTTTTTGTACATATACCGAAATAAGAAAATAAAAGAAAGTACTTTCTTTAAACACAGATATATATATACATACGCCAACTTTCTGATTCAAGAACGCAAAGACTGCACCAAAATATCAATGTACAAGGTTCTTAATAGAACTTTAGAAATCGGAAAAGGACATGAAGGAAAATATTAATAAAACCCTATCGATGGTGCGCCAGTAGTGTTAAATACTATTCTACATACACAAATATTTTATACATAATTTACATGTTGGTAGAACATATAGATTAAATTTTAACAACGAGATCGTATAAAAGACTGAATCTCGATTTTAAAATTTAAACTATAACGAAAGTCGTATTGAGGACTTCAGCTACTTTTTAACCACCTTCCGAATTGACCACGATTGGTCTTTAAACGTTTTTTCGGCGGTTGAGTATTCGATCTCGGAGAACTGGAACTTCTTAACCGTCTGTTGCTTGCAATCGTTACCGAGAGAATACTGTGGTCCATTTCAACTTGATCGTCAATCTTCATCATTCTAACAACTGGTTGAAACTCAATACTCGAACGTCTTTGTTCAAGTTCTGAAGTAGTTATAATCGTAGGACTGACATGTCCCGATAATGCACAATCGACTTCAGAATTTTGTGTTTCCGATGACATGGTATCGGCTCGTCGTTTTGTACCTTTTATAGTTTGTTGCTTTCTACATGTAATACTTAAATAGGAATCCTTTTTACAATTCTCATCTTCGAACACTGTATCTGAAGATATGTCAGTTTTTCTCGTCCGTTTCTTCGCGCAAATTCGTTTTCGCGAAGTTACTCTGTTCCTTTTATATACATTACTATGGTGAAGGTGGTGATGGTGATGATGATGGAGGCGATGATGCTGTTCAATTTCAGAGTCAGAGTTTTCAGAATGAGTCTTCTGTTGCCTCTTTCTCGGTAATCCGTTAGTATTATGATGTTTCCTGGAAACAATTTTGGTCTCGGCGTCCTTTCTACACAATATCTCATGATTTTCGAGTTCTACACGAGATTCGCAAGTTTCAGAAGATGTGTTGTCATGTTGTCGTTTCTTGATGGTTGCGTTCGAGATAAAACGACGTTCCGATATAGAATGAACATCTTTCCGAAACACGTTCTCGTGATTTTCATCGTTTCCGTGATCATTTTCTGACATTTCTTCGATCTTCGACAAATTTTTTCTGAATCCATAGTCTTTGTTCAATATGAAATTCCTGTCAGTCTCGTTGCATATATCAGATGTAAGTGAACCTGTGCAGGATTCAGCATTTGTTGTATGTAACATGGAATTATCAGGAACCGCTATACTTACGTCTTTCTTCTCGTTTTCGTCGTGACGCGTGTTAGAAGAAATATTCGAGGTATACACTTCGAATAAACGTCCGTCGTCCTTCCTCTGGCCGAAGCCTAATGACTGTTCATCTTGTGTGATGGAACTCGTAACGGATGTAGCTATTTTAATATTACCTTCTTCCGTTAATCTGTTAGACATATTCGTGACCTGCACATTACAATCCTTCTCGCTTTGCCCTATATTTTTCTCCACTAGGTTTTCCCTGTCACAGTTTATGTCTGCCAGAGGTTTGCTTTGGAGTCTTCTCTTCATTTTAATTCCAGGCCATCCGGTTCTATTTTTCCTCTTCTTCCTTCGTTTTAAAGGTGACTCGACACTTCCCTCACCACACTCGGAACTTGCACATGATGAATTTTCTAAACAGTTTACGATATCGTGACAACTGTCCAATAATTCAAGCAAGTTTGGAGGTGGTCCTCTTGGGATATTTGGTTCATAAAAATTCAATTCCATCTGTGTTGTATCAGGCTCGAACGATTCAATCAACTCGAAACTATCGTTTGCGTTATTAAGCATCTCGTCGATACTTTTTACCATTTCTTTTAGATCTTCATCCACATCAGATTTCAACTCAGTTTTCTGATCAGGTCTGGGAGTATTTGCATGTGACCTGATGGATTGGCATTCATCTATTGTGTACAAATTCGAAGATTGTTGTTGCTGTTGTTCTCTTTTTCTTATAATTGTTGACATAATAGCTAATGTGGAAGCATGACAACGAGGACTTTTCCTAGGAGATCGTCCAATACAACCTATACTCCGTCCGCGACCTTTTCTTTTATTTTCCGCTCTATTTTGGTTTTTTATCAAAATTTCGTGAAAATTTTCAATTTCATATGGTAAAAGAAATGGCTTTTGTGAGTCCCCTTCGCTAAAATAGTGCCAAAATTCTGCTCCTTCATCTTGCCGCTGATACGTTTGATACCATGGTTCAGACTTTGGTACGGCTTCAAAAGAAAATTGCATTTTTTCAACTTCTGGTGAGGGTTTGGACGGATACACCTTTGCTATTTCTATACCTTTCTCGACAATACTACCTTCTATTTCTTCCTGATTTTCTTTAATACCAGTTAGAGGCGCCTGATACCTTAATCTGCTCCCAGGAGTTTCGAATTTGTAATAATCAACATTATCTTTGATCAGCGCTTCTGCTTGTGTCCGTCTTTTTTTTCTAGCTCGTCCCAAACTTAAAGAGTCTTGAGAATCGTCTTCGGTAGTTTCCGATTTTGCAGGTGAACTAGAAGTTAAGAATGAACTAGGACAGATAGAATTGCCGCTATCGTTGCACTCACTTTCAGTATCCCTTGGTAATACGCTACTCTGTTCGTCATCGCTTATTTCACTTGAATCATCTCGTTTAAGTTCCCTAAACATAAAAGACTCCGCTTCATCGCTTAGTAATGATAGTTCCGACTTTCTTACACGTTTAAATCGTACAACTACTGGTTTCTCACTAGATGGCACTTCCTTCTTTTCTTCACTATCCCCATCCTTTTGAACTGTACATTGAGAATTATTGTTTGACAATACACTTGATCTTAACTTACTTCCTAACACTTCCACTTTATAATATGCACGATTATCTTCAATCAAACGTTCTTCAACGGACAACCTGTGCCGTCCTCTGACGCTCCGACTACCTCTTCTATTTGACTTGCAACATTTTGATTTCTCTTCTTTTGCTACTTCGTTCTTTTCTGTATTATTCAGTGTTCTATTAATTTTCTGTTCATCCCTTACAGAATGACCATTACAGATTGTGCCTGTATTGATATCATTGTGCTCTGATAACCTTTTTGCACTTGATGGAGTATTTTCTAACTGTAATTTGCAAGTCAATTCTTTTAAAGTTTCGTTACCAGGCGAAACTTTACAAGGTTTAATACGACTGTTATCATTTGTACTTAAAAGATTTTCATTACAACCATTTTTTATGTTTCCATTAATTTGATCATGATTTTTACTCTTTGGATGAGTTTGTTCTTGTTTGATGCGTTCAGGGTCATTTCCAATACTATTTTCTTCGTTATTACAATTTATTGTCCTTTGTATGTCCTGATTGTTAGTATCTTTAAGTTTGTTATATGTTTCACAATTTTTCTCATTACAACATTTTTCTTCTAATTCCGCCGAAAATGTTTTAATTTTGTATTCATTTTGCTTAGATTCTTTTAATTCATGTTCTTCTATATATTTGTCTCCTGGTGCATCTTCTTCGATCCAAATTGTCCCTTTCGCTCGCTTTTTGATAGTAAAACCTTCGAATTCGTCGTAGAACTTCTCCGTTTTATCGGCTTCATGCCAGGGACTACCTTTTGATCTTAATAAATGGCCGCTTTCGTGTCTTGTACGTGTACGTAAATTATGAGAGGAGTTTAATCTTAAACTGAGATTCCGACGTGCGCCATTACGTTGTACCATCTTTATGTCTCCAACGTCAAAATCCCCTAAACTTTTTGCATTTCTATTAACCTTCCCTTCTGGCAATACTGTGTCATGAAGATTACGATCCCCATTGGAAAACAAATTGCAATCTTTTCTACAAAAAAATATTAAGCAATACTTTAACACTTATTGTTAAAGAAGTGATTTAATTATTAATATATTTTACGTACTCTATATTTTTTCCTCTGTTTAGTTTTAAAAACGCTTCTACATTGGCTCCTGCATTGATCAATTTATCCAAAGACAAGAAATTATCATCATTTTGAATAAAGCTAAGATGCTGATCGCTTTGCACATGTTTGGCCAGATCTCTATATCTAATACGGCAAATTTCACAATAACCGGAAGCTAATTGTTCTGTTCTTCGAGTGCGGACAGTTGCTCGTGGTCGCCGAGTCATTTCTTTTTTCTATTCACATTCAATATAATGTTTTGCGTCTAACGATCAAACTTTATACAACATAAATATGTGTATCAAACATTACCTCCTCTTGGTTGATAGCCGGAATACCTTCCCTGTTTTCTTTTACTTCTTTCCCTAATTTTTCCAGTTTTTCTCGTCTCTTCGTATTGAAAGGACAAGAGCCTGGATCACCGTGAAAATTCAATGTTGGCCACACAGGTAGTTCAACAAATACAGGTCTAGTATTCCTATGTCAATATGTCATTGTATATTAAAATAATTTGACGTATAGTTATAGAGATCTTATATTAAATAACATACCTCTGAAAGGATTCAAATTTCAAATAAGGACCCTTGAGGTGTCTGACCTTTATATCTTTAGTTGAACTCTGTTGATGTGAGTGTCTTAATTGTTTCAAATGATTCGTGTCTTTAACAGATGAGTAGATTTTGTCAAGCCAAGACTGAAGTTTATCAATTGCCCAAATAGGAATTCCCCAATTTTGAGCGTTGTAGAGTGGATCCACGGAACACTGTTGTGGCTGTATCAGAGCACGCTCCAACATTGCCTCCACCCGCGATTTCTAAAAAATAGTACATAGATTACAAAGCACAAAATTCAGTTGTATAAAAAGTAAAGGTGAAATTTTACTTTGACACGGTACTCACAGATCTTTGGGTAGTTTGACCCCGTAGATTGGTTGTATTAGACAAGGGGCATTCAGGACTAAAAAATGATGTTGGAGGAGTTGGCATGGGGGTTGGAGTTTCTAAACTCCTCAGCGAGGGAGGTCCCCCGCTGCCTCCACTGGCACAACCCCATTTATGTTTTTCAAAATTTATGTAACCAGTCTTGTCTACTCTGTCACTAATCACCAGGTCTACACTCCGTATTAAAAATAATTCTATTACCTAGAAAATTATAAATAAAACTTAAATAAGATTGCTAGAACTATAGATTAATTACAATGAATAATGTAAAAGTAAAATGAAATACAAAACAAATTGAGAAAGGTAGCAAGACCAAAAGCGAAAAAGGTAGAAATAAGGAGAAGAAAATAGCAAGAACAAAGAAGAAAAGTTTGCCGGCTTTATAGTGATTGAACTCACGGGAAAAAAATTGGAAGTTGCATCAAAAGGATACGTAATGTGTGAATGCCCGGTGATAAGTGACCCGTTGACGGATGCACAAATACACACGTTTACATCGCGGTATGCTGACGTCAAACAATTTCGTGTTCTTCTCAAGCGCAACTAAGCGCACTACTATCAATCGAATTCGCAGAAGTGCGAGCCATGCGTATGTAGTTGGAAATCCTCATGTAGTTAACAATGGTTGCCGCATTGTTACACACCGTTCTAATAATATGTTACGAATCGCACAATCAAGACAATAACGAAGCACGTGGGATCAAATGAAGGGAATAATTCAAGGAATTTTTATCGGGAAATCAGCTGAAAAGGATTTCTTGAAAGAAATTCATGGTAATGAAAATAATCAGTGAGTTTATGTTGAGTTACTGTCAAGCGGTCTTGAAACGCATGAAACCTTCACACAAAACAACTTCCTCGAACCACACTGTTTATCGGTTTATGAATTCGCAAATATTTCGAACTTCGCGTTGTAAAATATTTAAAATGCGATTCACGGTACAGGGTTTGAAGGGAGAAGCTTGTCGAGATATATCTCAAGCGGTGAAACGAAAGGAAGGAGGCAAAGGAAAAGAGCGCTGGGACGCGCGACAAGATCGTTACTCGCGGGGGAGAACTGTCACGCACAAAATGGCCATTCGCCGTTAACAGCTTGGCAGACGAGCCTGGAGGCGGCGCTTTGCATTCTTGCTCGCTCTCCGCCGATGAATACTCTGACTAAATGAATACGGTAGCCTCGCTGAATACTTGAAAATCCTTTTTCCCTGTATTTTCGCGTCCATATTTTTTGTTTTTTCAAACCACAACACAACAGTTGAAAGCGACGAATCTGCCCCACTTCACTTCTACTTCTCAGCTTTTCCTAAAGATGGCGTGACACGACCCGGTTTTTTAACGGTTGTTTGTCAACAGAAATATTTTACGAAAATCCTTCTGTACCATATTCAAATTGTCCGAAATACAGTTTGCTTTTTGATATATCGGTGATTTTTAATTATTGTACAAGGGAAAACAGTTTGTCAATAAGCAGAGAGTTAACAATTAAACATGTTTCCAAATTATTTCTTATTATCTCAACTTTTAAACTTCAACTAAAAATTTTAAATAGACATGAATAAAAAATATTATGAGAGAAATTAATTTTTCTGAAAATGACAAATCATATCTTTGCAAAGTTAATATTAATAGGCTAAGTCATAATAGAAAGCGGTGGAAAACAAAAGAAAAGATAAATGTCACAAATATGAGCAAGAAACTAAATAAATGTGAGAGACATAGTGGGGATATATGTATGTCAGAAAAGAGTTACTACAAATACACTATGAGAAACTATGCAATGAAGTAACAACACATCATTCATATATGCCATCTACATATAACTAAACACTTACTCCTCCCAAATCTTTAATCTTAGCTTCTATTTTAGTTGTAGTAGCATGATTCTTGATATCCAAGTAAAACGACTTTCCTTCCAATGATTTCAATTCCTTCTTTGTATGAACATCTGAAATGTCACAGAAATGTCATAAGAATTTTTTATCTTTTTTCCTATACCTGTGATAAAATACAATTTTAAAATGCTATTAAAACGTACAGTTTTGAACAGATTTAAGTCTGTAGCAGCTTTACAAAAATATCAAGATAATATCATCATGTAAAAGAAGAGAATATGCTGATTAAAAATGAAATATCACATGTTCTTTTTATTAATAGACATATGTATATTACGCGCAATGCGGAAAGATCATTCTATACGTATATTATGTTAATATAATAAAAGAAATAATTTTTTATGCAAATGCACGTTTTATTACGTATGTATGTACATCGAAAGGAAATTGTTCATAAAAGTTCAATAATTTCAATTATCAATTGTTTCGACATAAATACAAATTTGTATATATGTTAGACATACGTGAGTGTTTGTTTAATTTATTTTCTCTTGATGGCTGCTTATGCTCCTGATGTTGAATTTTGGATGGCGATACCATATCCTATGCTATGCACCGCACAGACAACAACGATATTTTACTGTACCTTTGTATTTTTACAACACTTTCCATTCTCAAAAACGTACCACGTATTCCCATAAATATTTCTTTGCATATCTGTCAATTATATCCATTTATTCAGAGAAACGTAACCTACCAACTACAAATTACACCACAATTTTCATTTCCGAACTAGCAAATCCAACTCTCTGAACCGTTCTGAACGTTTTCATGAATTGAAGTTGTGCACTCTAGATGATTATTTGAAAAGTATAGCGAACCATGATCATAAACGTATAAGGATAGCTACTATAATAAAAGTCCCTAACTTTACATAGCCCGATATTTTTCATATTGAATGTTTTACAAAAGTTAAATATATTTCATTGTAATAATTAAATAACGGTTATTAAATGATTTTAATAACTATTCAATGAGTTACTCGATAATTTTATATCAGAATATCAGAATAAAACTTTCAATTTTTCTTTCTTTTGATTTTCTACCTATAAAAATTTTTTAAAAATTATTTAAATCGTTTTGTAAATTATGTGATATGTTATCATATCGTTACATACAACCATTTGATTTTTATTCTTATGTACTGAGCTTAATAATTTCAGTGTATAAGATTTTGAATCAATATTAATTTGTTTTAGACTAGATCTTTATTTGTATTAAATTCAAGCAGCTCTCTCTTTCACAGATGTTTTCACGCGGCATTGAAAGCCAAAATTCAGATCATATGATACTTACTCACGTATTTATTTTCTTTGTTCATTGTTTTCCATTCATATTTAATGATTTTCAACTTCTAGTAGAGTTTTTTAAATTTAAGATATTCAAATTACTATTATTTTTATTAGTTATAATTTTTTTGTTTCCTTAATGGACAGTGAATAGGTAATGGATTTTATTTTAAATTCGTTATACATTTCATAAAACACCGTAAAATTGCAACGATTTAAATAAATTATATATGATAGTAGAATTGGCGTTCGTAAAATATTGACAACGATATTTTACATTGAATATTATCATAGTATTTGTACATTTAAACTGTTCTATTTTTACATTTCTAATATGAAACAATAATAAAATTTGTAATAGATTTCAATATTTTGAATTATACATTACAATAAAGAGTCGAATAAAGACAGTTGTGAACCACTGAAGATTGTGGTGGATGTAGAAGAAGCACATTGAAACACATTTGTCAGTGATCGTGAAAGCGATTGTTGGCCGGGTGGATTGTTGTGATGGTCTGTTTGATTAAACGTGAACAATGTCTAATTTTTTACGAAGTTTGGTTTTCGGAGTGTTTCTTAGCCTCGCGAACGCCAGCATGCCTCATCCATGGTATGAAACTTTACCCGCGGTGGCCTTAGATTATAAAGTTCATATTGATGCCGGAAAAGAAGATTGTTACTTTCAATATGTTAATGCTGGCGCTACTTTCTACGTAAATTTCCAGGTATACAGTTAATTTTCACACGATTATTTCATAGAAAGTATTTTTTTTATTCACTTATTCAAATTGAGGATCAGTATAGTATAATATCAACGAATATTTTTCGTACAAGTTTAAATATGTATAATCTTGTGATTTATCTGAATATATTTAACCATATGGTTCTATTCTTTAAGCGTAAATTCTTAGAGATTTTTAAATATTCGAAAAAAAGAGAAAATAAGAAAATTTTTAAGAATATTTATAAATGCAGGTGGTACGTGGTGGAGATAGAAAAGCTGGTTTCGCAGTACGAAATCCAGAAGGAGTAATAGTTCATCCTTATCAGTGGCTTCCTAACTCAGATTATCAAGATACTGTGAAAAATGCTGGCTATTATAGCATTTGTATAGATAATCAGTTTTCCAGATTTGCTTCAAAATTAGTTAATTTATATATTACAGTAATCAGGTAATAAATACATATATGTATATACATTTTAAAATATATAATGTTGCAAAGTATATCTTTTAATTATAGTCCATAATTTATATATTTATTTATTTGATACAGATACGATGAATGGGATAAATATTCAATGGAACTAGAAGAATTAAATCTTTCTGTGGAAAACTTTACAGTAAGTATTTATTATTTTCACTTCAAAGCGACAATTTGTTCATGATGTGTTTCTCTTTCCTAGTCTGCAATAATCAATGTGGAGAAAAACATTAATGAAATGCTCCAAACTCAACATTTGAGCAGAAGTAGAGAAGCTCGAGATTTAAATTTATTATTGGATAATAATTCTTATGTCCAAACATGGTCTATTGCCCAAATAATTGTCATAATGGTAACAACAACGATACAGGTATATTTTGTAAGAAAATTATTTGAAGTGAAACCATCTAGATATTCTAGAGCAGGTATATAAACATTGTATCATTGACATATTGTATCATTGTAATTGTGAGCGCGATTAACGAACAAATTTTGTGCGTTTATCGCGGGAAGGATAATAACGAATATACTGGATTGTTTATTTAGGATGTAATAGAAGACAGTCTATTTTGTTTAAGTTAAAGTTTGCTGTACTGTCAGGATACGATATTCTTCTTTTCTCAGAAAGAACTGGAAAGCCTGCTTTGTAAGACTGTACGTGTCATGTCCTATTTTTGCATAAACAAAACATTCCATTGATTGTTATAAATTATTCAAATATTAATTTCATTTGTTTTTACTCTCAGGCTTTTAGCTAAAATATATGAAGTACAGTTATAGATTGATGAGATTATTAGGGAACATTTATAATAGTATTTATATTAAGACAATAAATAATAAGATACTTTTATTATAAACATGTTTTCAGTTTTGACTAATCCTTACATTTATTGTTATTTATGTGAGAACGATACGGATTAGATTATTGTAGAATCTGATTTATTAAAAATTGCATAAATTAATAATCGATAGTTGAATCATTATTCATTTAATGAGTCGCTGATTGTTGTTTTGCTCTTCGTTGTAATGCGTTTCCGCTTAGTGTAAGAAAACGATGTCTCTGTTTAAGGTTTTTTGCACGAACATGTTCTGAAGCTACTTCTTTCGTATAATTTCCAGGAAACCAGCCCTGTTCACCATTTAACAATTTTCCTCCTTGATACCACCCATCTGACATTTTCCTAAACACGTTTATAATATCACCTAAAAGCAACTTTTTGCGTTAATTGAAACGCAGGATCGGTCAAAGTAGATTAAGTAGTCTTTTCATAAAAAATATTATATACCTGGATGCAATGACAATTCGTCCGGTTGATTTGGAGAGTAATAATATAAAGCTACTACTTGAGGACAATCCCACACTTCGTAAAGAGTTTCTTCTGGCAATCCGCGTTTCGAGGATGAAACTGCTTCCAGCCATCTTTGTCTTTCTGTGTCGCTTTCACACGTTAATATATATTCGATCTGATGTCCAGAATAATTTTCTAAGAGCGTCAACAGCATCGCATTGCGTCCAGCAAATGGCGAGTCTTCAGGAACTGGTTCTAAAGCGATTAAACTTCTCTTACAAGTATCTATAACGGTGTACATTTCGTCGTGAGTACTGTGACATAGAGAAAAAAAACATACGTTATACGAAACAATAATTTTCTATTTTATAGCAGAGCAGGAGAATGCTATTATGACGAAAGCCCATACTTAGATTTCTGTTTTGCGACTAGAAGAAGATCCGTGAGCAATAATAAATAAAGTGGCGTCTTGTTAAATCTTTTTCCAAACGTGAGTTTGTATTCCGCATCGGCTTTTGTCGATAGTTGTACGGTTGGTCCACTTTTAACCAAATGTTTCCCTTTTAATACAATTGGTTTAATTTTTGCGGAATATTCCAATTTTCTGTTAAAATAAAAATTCTTGTTTAATATATATACACATATATGGAAATAAATAGGGAAGATTGCGATACAACTTTCTTGGGCTATATTACGCCGTAAACATTACCGTATTAAATTTTCCATTTCGATTTCTTTCGCTGCGGTACTGGCGCCTTCGTTACATTCAGCAACGACGTAACTTAAACTCGACAAAACTTTTTCCCAATATGATCTATCTTCACATTCTACTGGCAGTTTAGAAAGAACCGCATCGGCCAATAAAGGAAGCCTGGATTCACATACTTTTTAATAATTTACATGCTTTTGTCGCGTTCATTCGTTATTCGACATGTGTGAAATCTTAACATTTAAACAGAATTTATTTTACCTCGTTATTCGCTGCATCGGTAACATTAAAAATGAGTGCAACGACAAACTTTGACAAGTCGAACGAGCTTCTATTTGCGATATGGTTTCTATAAATTTTGAACCTTTTCGTGTTCTGGAAAAATTAATTCACCGATATAACTTTATCACCATCCGAAGGAATTATTTTCTACTTACCTTAAATCTTTAAGAGTCGTATCTATGCTAACTTGATTAGAACAATACGCTACGTAAATATCTAAACATTTGTCGGTATATTTAAGCAACACGTCTGGCAAACCGTGCAACATGGGATCGTATCTCCATACAGCTTCTAGTTCAGCTAAAAACTGTTCCGATGCTTGCAATACGCTAGGAATACCGCCGAACAGTTTATCTTTCTCGAACGGAGTTAAAATTTCATCGAGTGAGGGTTCGTTGAGAAATTCGTTTTTTAGGACACGTAGAGAATTCAAATAGGACGCTTCTGAAGTAAGAATCTCGAATTTCGCTTCTTGAACCTTCTTCTCCTCCGTACTTAGTCGTTCTAGTAAAGAGTAAAACGTGATCTTGGATAGACTTTGGATAAAATATGAAAATTCAAAACAGCAACAATGTAACGTGTCGCTTACGTAAAAGACCATTATTTATGACTTGTGGTGTTTGACACCACAACGTTCTATGTCCCGGTTTTGCCAAATCCGTAGTAGATCGCGACGGGATCATACCCTCGACCTGATAATCGATAATAGATAGATAATTAGACTGTATCGGAAGCATTTGAATATTCCGAATGGTCTGTAATATAATACATTACCTCCTCGTAATCGTCTGAGCTGAAGTCGGACGCGATCCTAGCAGCAGCTGCTGCATAAAATTGATAGAGTGGTTCTTGATCGACGAGTACGCTGTAGTGGTCTAGAGGAATTACGTGAGAAATTAGGAAGATCAAGAAAGAAAGGAGAGAGAGAGATATATATATAAGTTTCAAACACTGACTTACCCATCTCGTCATTGGTATTGCTATACATTGGTTCCTCGCTTGAATTTTTGGACGCTGAGAGATCGTTATCGCCATTCGCGGAATCGATGTAACCATTTAAGTAAAAGGTTGAAAAAGGTCCGGTAACGGTTCTTTTAAAATGTCTGGCAAAACTAAAATATCTTCCACCGTCTAAATTCGAATGATCGTTGGAGAATTCCTTACTTTCGTCGCAAGAATGACCGTCGTCGACCGTAGTTCTCTTTCGCATGCGGCCCAGACTTCCTTTGGTAATACTCCATGTCCTTCGAAGCATCTTTATTCTTTTACCAAGAGTTCGAGTCAGACTAACTTCGCGCGGTGGTGGAGGATTCGGTCTTGTGGGTGCTTCCAAATACGCGATCACTAATCGATCGGAATCTATCGGAATCTTTTGTTCTGTTTCGGTACTTTCGTATTCTCGCTCCTTTGTCGTCTCGTCGGTTGTCGTCTCCGCTTCCGAATCTGTGCAGAAGTCGTCCGGCTGGAAGGAATGGAGACTCTCGTACGTGCTGTCATCGGATGTATCGTCTGTAAAACGTTAATGACTAAGTCGATGAAAAACGAGACGCGCCCGCGCTATGTTCCAACCTCTACCTGCCAAACTAGTAGGAAAGTGGTTTTTTGTTTTAATACGATTTCAAGGTAAATCATAGAATTTATTAGATCTCTTTTCTAAGATTGATTTTGAGATACATAGAAAATCTTTTCTTCCCGTAAGACAGACGGACAAACAATCGATAGAAATTCGTTGTTGTTTAACAGTATATGAAAATTTTAATCAGCGCAACTTCCTAAAATCTTGCAAGGACCTTCGTGAACGTAGCACGATGTTTCCTGCGTGTCCACGTCTTCGTCTAGGTCGATGACCCTCATTTGAACAAGACCCTGTGTTCTCTGTGGATCTTGTTGCGTCGTTCGGTCCTCGCTTTCTTCTTTCTTCCATTCTTCGATATTCTGCGTACAGCCAACGAGCAACACCGATCCGTTGCCAAGGCTGACAGCCACTTAAAATCATCGTTCACGGTCAAGCGTTACTATGTCGTTTTCTTACCGCACACACGTGTACAAATACATATGTATATGGTGTGACGTGATGTGGTGCGATGTGGTATAACGTGGGGGTGTGTGTGTGTGTGTATGTGTGTGGTGCTCGACATTTGTCCAAGTTTCAAACGTTAACAGGAAGATCGAGAAATCGAGAAATCAAAGAGGAGAAGGGGACAGGTAGAAGCCATGGTGCATCGGATGAATAAAGTGAAATTATTTCGATCGTGAGTCGCGTGTAATTTCTTTTTACTTTCATTTCTAAACACAGATCGTCTTGTCGGATCTCGTTGAATAACTCTCGCGATCGGATACTTTAAAACGTATTGCTTGTTCAGAAAAATAATTAAAATCTACAATATATATATATATATATGTATATTTCCGAACGAACGAACAAAAGCGACGAAAAGAGATTTTTTTATTTCCAGTATCTGAATGGCGAGCGAATAAGTTGAGATCAGTCAGACAAAAGGGATACGTTGTAAACGGTTTCGTGCTGTTTATGTCTTGGACAAACCTCGATTTTTGTAAAGTCTTTATCATGTCGTGTATAAAATAAAGTATCGTACGAAATAACCGACGTAATTTACCTTGTGTATTTGGTCGTTGGAAAGTTTTCAAGGTCTGTTTCATTTCCACGACATGTCGACTCGTTGCGGACGAGTCTCGCTT
This sequence comes from Bombus impatiens, assembly GCF_000188095.3. Taxonomy (NCBI): domain Eukaryota; kingdom Metazoa; phylum Arthropoda; class Insecta; order Hymenoptera; family Apidae; genus Bombus; species Bombus impatiens. The sequence continues at coordinate 333,206 of NT_176780.1, read as the reverse complement.
ACGAATACCGATGGACGAATATCAAATTCGTGTCGGAATTAAGTAAAAGACTAAGCAGGTAGCGATGATCAAGAAAGAATCGTATCGTTGTGCAATCGACGAACGAAAAATCGCGCGAAAGTATAATAGAGAGTTCCGACACGATACGATATGAAGTAGCGCGACGCTACACGATGCGACGCAAACAGCGCAGCGTCTCGGCCGTGACTGACACTGAGAGAGCGCAATACGCGCTTTCACCTCCCTCATCTGTGTGCTCGAGTCCGGTTTCCAGGCTGAATTCCTCGATAAAATATTTTCACGCGCATCGAATCATCGCCTACGTTCTGTCTATTTACTATCGTCTATCCCACTGTTGCTAATTCTTACAAGATATCGATGAATCGCCTTAGGTATGGGCAATATGCCCGTGAAAGCGATCGGAAGGATTGATGCGGTCTCTCCTCCTTCTCAATTTCTCTTTTAATTCAGGAATAACAACTGTGTCAAACATTTCGAACAAAAAAAATTTCAATGGGCAAGTCTCGTTCAGATAGAAAATTCATGATCGGTCGATTACGTGCAACCGTTTGTAGATTGTCAGCGATGTTCGTTCATCGCGAGACATGTGAGATACGACAAGTAAGTATGTATTTAGGTAACTTTTACTTGGAGCAACCGACTATTGTTCCAGCGATATAACAGCACAATGCACTCCACAAGCTGTCCCATAGCCGTTGATTCCAGAAGTCTATTTCTTTCTTTTACTTTGTACGTTTTTCGCTCTTTTACTTCGAGATTCTCAATCTCGAACCAACGAGATTATGTACGAAGGCAAAGGAAGTCACAATCGATGGAAAATTTTCACTCCGTTCATTGCTGTATGTTTCGATTTTGAACATTATCTTGACATATGATTCGTCTAATTTAAGAATGCAAATAGCGCTGAATCAATTATATGGTCAGCTTACTCTTGTTACTGTATATACCTACGTATACTATTCACGTGTCGCGTGAACCAGCGGAAATTTGTAGCAAATGTTTCGTTTTACGCTGTCTAATACTTTTGAAAAAGAAAAACGACGTGTATATTGATCGCATCGAGCATTGAAGCCTCGTCGATGTTTCAACTCTTTGTGCTATACGAACTCTTAAATGGGAACAAGATATTTTTTGAAAATCAGTTTCATTGAAAATCTCAGAAACGTTCATCGTCTGTGAGATACGACAATTTATTCACGACATCGCGTTTGTACATAAAATGCCTAAAATCGATCACCTGTTAAACAATTATAGAAACAACTATATACCTGACATTACCGATACACATATGACGTAATTTCATCTTAGAATATTTTTATAATATTTTTGCAATAACTTACCACGAAGCGTAGACTCGCATGGCTTCGACGACGAATTGAAGTCTTTCCTTGATATTCTGGATCGTTGTTTTCTCATCATCCGGGACCATCTCTGACCCGACCTTTTTCTACTCGAAACGACTTGCGTCTCTATCCTTTTTTCATCAAGAGAAAAACTATTTTCTAGAGAAATGATAAGGAAGTATTTTGTCGTATCCGATCTTACTTACGACGTGTAGTATTTGTTTGCAAATTGAGACAGCCCGATCATACTCGAATCCTCTAAATCCTCCCACTCGGATTCTTTGCCGCACATCCAACTCGATCCCAAGATCGAACCTATCGTAGAGCCGGTATAAAGGCTATTGACTCGCTCTTCGCTCGGTAAACCGACGTCATCATATACATCTTGGTCGTTATTTGATACATCGATATTTTCGTCTACGCTAGAATATTCGTTAGTGACGAATAGTTCGCTGCTTTCTTGCTTCGCTTCGTTATCGCAAATTTCGATCTCGTTGTCCTTAAAATCGTTTACTGCGCAACTCGGACCCATAACGTCGTCGTAAATATCATCGGAATCTTGGAAAGCAGTCGAAGATTCGCTGATACGATTCTCAGTAACGTGTAATGCATCAGGCGTGCCCACATCGTCGTAATCGTCCTCCTAATTAATGCATTAATTAATGCATAATTAATGCATCGTAACGCAACACGAAAGAACCCGATAATTCGCTATAAACCGCCAAGCGATTATATTTCTTAAGATAAACAAAAACGCAATATGAAAAAGCTGAAATGACGTCGCGTTCTGATGCGGCCGACATTTATGTATCAAATAACTGGCGAACAAAGAATTAGAGAAACACGTCGATTCGCTGAACATTAATACATCGTACACACACATTGGATTATCACCTGGTTGTTAAGATTCAGAGGTCCAACGTCGTCGTATACTTCACCTACGGCGTCTTCGATATTTTCGGTATTTTCATTGGGGATCGTCCGCGTATTCTCCAGAAGGAAATTCTTAGTCCGATTGCTCCAGAGAAAACTGGAATTGGCAGGTAATTCGGTACACGGCTCATACGCTAGTTCGTACGTTGTGTCACTCCCCTCGTGTATATTTGCCCGATATTCGTCCGTTTTCACCTGCTGGCTTAACTCCAATAGTTTTGCCGAACGCGTTTGCAACTCGGATAATAATTGGCGTTTTAGGGTTTCAACATTGAGCCCGTCGTTTCTTCCTAAAATTAGAAAATATTATGATTAAACGAGACGAAGAAAATGGATATCTAAATGAGAAAAGTAATCCCAAAAGAGAAAACGTACGTTTGGCTTTCTCATTTGATTTATCAACGACCGACGACGTTGCATCGAAAGAAGTCGACTCTGCGACGATCGACGACGACGATTGGCCGCTTCGTTTTTCGGCCATTGAATTTTCGTAGTTCGTTGCAACGAGAAGAGGTAAGGTGGCGCACTTTTGCTCGTGTGTAATTACCACTTGCCCCAAACTAAATCTGATCGTGTTTTCGTTCGAAACCAGATTCGGATTCGTGGCGGACGCGATATGAACAAAATTCGTCGGCGAAGAAATTTTTAGATATTTCAATTCCTCCCGAGAAAGACTTTTCGATCTGTATCTGCCGTTGGAATTTATCCCTATCTTTGTATCTACCGATGATGAAATTTTCAGAGAATTCAACGATCGACTCGGAATACCTTTTTCCTTCTGCTTTCTCTTCCCTTTTTGTCCCTTTACCAGATATTCCGGTACGAAATGCAACACATTTTTCGCAAAATGTTTCTTCTTTTTCCCGCAGTTTGGAAATTCGTTGCTAAAGAGCAAACTTTTCGCTAACTTTCCATCCGAAAACGTTCCCACTAAAGACTGTCCGTCTAAGGATAGTCTCATGTCCGAATAACTCTTGCTAGCTAAATCATTGGTAGATTTAGATTTGACAAATACATTTTTCGTGCACGAAGTATCTTCCTCGTTCTCGAGACTCTCTTCGTCATCGTTCGTTTCTGCCTGAAAGTTGCAACACGCGTCCGTACCGATCACCGATTCTATTTTCTCATAATCGTCCGATGGAGATCCATTTTTGTCGTTCGTGGAACTCGCTGCTACATCGTTCGCGATATAACAACAATAACTGGAATTACGTGCAATTTCTCCGGCATAGGTTTCCTCGGAAATATCAGTCTCCGACGCGCTATCTCTTATCAAAGTATCCTCGATATCGCTGTTATTGGTCCAATTGCATTGCAAACAGGCGATATCTTTTTTTAGATTAGGCTCGATCGCGGTGACTTTCAACCGCGTTTCTTGCGAGTCTGGCTTCGACGACGACGACGACGACAACGGCGATGCAACCACAAGGTATTTTGCATGTTGCTTCGATGAAGGACACGTCGCGTCGACCTGAACGAAACGTTTCACGCGATTCATTAGTTTGCGTATATACAGGGTGGTTGGTAATTTTTTTTTCGCCCGTTTACATGCCTTTGTCGGAAATCAAGTTCTTCCGGTCAAATCAACTAGTTCCTCTGGTTCAAATTCCTCTAGAAATTGCAACTCGCAGAGCGACGGGGCGGTTACTATTTTGAAACAGTTAGGATTGCGATTTTTATCGTATTCCTTGAAACCGTATCCGCAAAACCGTTATAAATGTCTTAACTATAGTATAAGTAGGTAGGTATACAGGGTGGTTGGTAACTGGTGGCACAAGCGGAAAGGGGGTGATTCTACGCGAAAAAAGAAGTCGAAAATATAGAATAAAAATTTTTCGTTCGAGGCTTTGTTTTCGAGAAAATCGACTTTGAATTTTCGATCGATACGCGTGCACTTTATCACGTCTCGTTATAACGGATCTCACTGTAGATCGTTGTCTTGATGGAAAAAATAAAAAAAGAAAAAAGTAAAAGAAAAGAATTTTTATTCTATATTTTCGACTTCTTTTTTCGCGTAGAATCACCCCCTTTCCGCTTGTGCCACCAGTTACCAACCACCCTGTATACCTACCTACTTATACTATAGTTAAGACATTTATAACGGTTTTGCGGATACGGTTTCAAGGAATACGATAAAAATCGCAATCCTAACTGTTTCAAAATAGTAACCGCCCCGTCGCTCTGCGAGTTGCAATTTCTAGAGGAATTTGAACCAGAGGAACTAGTTGATTTGACCGGAAGAACTTGATTTCCGACAAAGGCATGTAAACGGGCGAAAAAAAAAAGATCTCGTCGGTCGGTAATTAACGGATGTAAGTACGAGGAACAAGGCGATAGTACGAGTGCGATAAGATAACGAAGTGATTTTGAATCTGTTACCAAATCAGTCGGTCAGTAGAATTCAAACCGAATGGCGAATAACGATCGTTGGAAGCTAACAAGCTTCCAAGCCACTCCTTTATTAGCATCGTTTTAACTTTCGCGAACTCGCATCGCGATGGAATTCCAACTACCCCGTTCGTTGTGTTTTTCCAACGATTGTGAAATGACAAACGTGAAATAGCGCTGACAGTTGCGAAATTGCAATTTTATCGAGCTGAAAGAAATCGTCTGGAAGTTGAACACCTATTAAAGAACAATTAACGCGAACCTTGAAGCTGGATCTCTTGGCAATCATCTCAGTATGAATTTTCCCCTGCTTCATCGACTCGTTCGTTGCTTTGGTCGTAGCGTTGCTATCATCGTTGATAGGTAACAATTGCAAAGGTAACGTCGCTCTCTTCAGAGCCAGACTATCGAGAGTCGCGTAAAGAATTTTCTCCGAAGTTGGAGATGGTTTCCGGTCTCCGTGGAGAAAACTCCTATTCGCAACTGGTACAATACTCATCTTTTCTCTTACTTCAACGTCAGCCAGTGGTATCATATGTTAATTAGTCATTACCGGTTCACCAAAAGAATCGTCATTTTGTCATGTTACTATTGTGAATACCTTTTATTTTCAAAGTTGATTTCTCGATAACGACCACGCGAAAATCATAGTCCAACTGTATAATATCGTGTCGCATAATGAAGAAAGTCCATGGATGCGCTGTTTCGACGATCCAGCGATAACGAAAGGAACACGATCTGTTATCAGATACCGGCAAATACCCGTGTATGTTATTAAGAATTCGATTGAATTTATCTACCTTTTTTTTCGATGCTATGCAACGTGACACAGTAGTCGCCGCATACGTGACAGCAACAACTTTTTCTCCACTGTCAGCACAAATTTTTAACATAATACGATCGATATCATACGATAGCTGGTCAAACAACGTTGATATCTTTGATACGTAATGCTTGTTAGAGAGCAATCGCGATTAAACGAGAACGCGGTCTGGCCATATCTTTGTCGACTGTGTCGCATCGAATGCCGTAGAGATCACGATTCTCAGAATGAACAACTAAGCCTGTCTGCTGTTCCTTCGTAACGTGTAACATTCAAAAAGACACATTGCACGTTTTGTCGATCGTTCGTTATTCGATGCCCGTTTTCTCGAGCGATACGAAATACATATCACCGTTTATTAAATAAACGATAAACGCAATCGCAACAATCAAAATATTTTTATTCTCGTTGAATTTCCTTGTTCACGGTGTGTACTTTGTCCGCTTGCCGAGATACTTGAGATATTTCACACCAAACTTCCTGACTTCCCATGCTACTGTTACTCTTTGATTCTCTTCCCGTATTGGTTAATAAACAGTAAACAATCACAAAATTTATTCGACACTCGATGTAAAGAACTTGTATCGTTAACAAGGCCACGGATACATTTGCCGCTTACAAGTATATTTATACCGACGATACCGTTCATCGGATAAATCGCAAACACGATGACAGACGTGTCTGTCGAGCACTAGTGTTAGCTGGCCGCGTACTCTTCCGAGAGAGAGTAACACTGTCCCGATCGAACTGATCGGCGATCGAGTGACAAATCACGCATACTCGGTGAATTTTGAAACCACTTTGCTCTGACTGCGCGCGGCCGCGATCCCGCGTACACGAAATCGGTCGTCTCCGTCGGTTTTCGTTGCTACTCGTCAACCATTCCCGTATTCTTCAAATGATTCACCCTCCCTGTTCTCGTAGCTTCATGAGTGCTATTTCTGTACTTTCGTCCTATGGCATGTAGCAAATTTTATTCTGCGGTTCTAAATACCAACGAAATTATCCTCCTTGTCTTCCTTTCTTTATTACGTTTATCATCTAATCTTTTTTCGATATTTACACAATCAAATTGCTTCTATCCGATGCGCATCTATAAAACATCTAATTCCATATTGTCATGTATAATTTCATCATCGTACAACATACGTGCTAAGAAATAGAATTCTCCGTGTAATCTGTGCGATACGTTCGAGAGATTGAAACTCATTTCGTTCAGTTTCGAAATTCTGAAATTCAGCCTGAGCTTCGATGTACACATGGTCTTCGAACACGGCCCTGAGGAGCAGAGATTCTCGTGCACAGCAAAGTTAGGGAAAGGTAAAACGATGTATCAGGTAGTCAAGAATTTCTACATTCTTGCGTAGCTGAGTATTGGGTGATGATGTGGCAGGTTGGCCCCATTCTTTCCAGGCGGTTTTCGTTGACTTGGTCTCCCATCGCTGGACCGGACCAAATCATGCGTATCATGACATTGTTTCTCAAAAGTAGATCAGCGAGCAACCATCCTAATTTATATATAAATTCGTTTTTAATTATTATAGACATAATTCGAAAATTTAGAGCTAAAGGTGCACTAAAATATCGCACCTTCGGTAGTATCGATAAAAATTTACGAAGCCAACAATTTGTAAACTATTGGTAGTAAATTATATATGAAATATATAAATCGGCTTAAAAACATCGACATGGATTGATTATTATTCGTAGATGTATGTACGTACTAAGTTTTTTTAAATCTTACATGTACCTCTTTTTGTCATTGCCAGTTATGTAGCATAGTTGGTAAAAAGGTGGGGACTCCAGAAGCAATATTTAATCCATGCATAGGTAGATCCATTGGTCACTGGCAGTACTTAACCGAAAGCTACCATTAACTGCTAAAAAGGATGTCTCTTGATCAGGTAATTACGATTTTATCGATTCAATACTTTTCGGCGCGTTCGGTTTCATTTATGTGACTATATTCGGTAAATAAATCACTATGTATTGATACAAGATCGGATTGTATAATTGTAAAAAGCAGAAAGAAAAATTTATTATAATAATTGTTGTTGTCATTTGTGATAAATAGTTAATGCTTAAGATTGCTCAGTAGGAAGAAAACGAGGAACTATGATTTACGTAAATAATATATTACCAATTTCACTCATTCACAAGAAATTTATTTTCTAACGATATTTTCCTATTAGATAACGTAATGATTCAAAGGTGAAATTTTGTGCAACGTCATAATTTGTCTTCCATTATTCAGTAATGTCTTGTGCTATAAAAGTAAATAGGAAATTTAAATATTAAGGAAAATACAGTTACGAGCATCTGCAATAACTAATATGACTAGATAGTACATAATTGTATATGTGATTTTGTAGAAATTCGAGCAAGCAACAGAAGCTGTAAAAGCTCTTACCAAACGTCCTACTGACGAAGAATTTTTAGAATTGTACGCGTTGTTTAAACAAGCAACAGTGGGAAATATAAATACCAGTGAGTTATTACATACATGTTTAATACATATTATATAAGAAGTATATGGATTATGCTTATCTTACTTTGTATAAAATTTTATGCAATTATTTTATTTATATCATTCCATTATTCTGTACAGCGAGACCTGGTATGCTGGATTTAAAGGGAAAAGCAAAATGGGACGCATGGAAATCGAAGGAAGGTATGTCGCAGAACGATGCGAAAGAAGGGTACATTAAATTCGTGGACAAATTGTTGGAGAAATATAAATAAAGTGTTTAATTATTTTGTTATCCAAATACGACGCTGTATTATATCGGTGTATGACTTTATATGATTTATATTTCGAAATAATATTTTGAAATAAAATTGTTATTTTGGGTTATCTCTAAATTGTTCTTCTCCCATCTTTTAAATTTTAACTATTAAATTAGGTCCGTCGTCAATTACGTATTTTTAAAATATGACACTTATGGGTTTCATATTTATAAATTCCCGCGCTTGAAAATGCGGTCCACTGAATGTCGTTATAATCGCGTTCTTCATTTCTAAAGTCGTATACGATCTATCTTTTCCATTTCATTTGTAAACAAACTTTAAAACAGATATTCGCGCGTTGATCTCATTAATTTATGAGTGGATACATTATGTGATGTACAAAATGCACAAGATATAAATTTGATGTATAAAAAAATCTTAATGCCTTAATGGATGTTCGATAAATCTGACGTTCAAAATGATCATCTCAGCTTTAGACAAAGACACAGTGAAACTAATAACTACCACTCAAGTTATAACTTCGATATCTACTGCTGTAAAAGAATTAATAGAAAATGCGTTTGATGCTGGTGCTAAAAATATTGAAATTAACTTGGTACACATTAATTTTCTTATTCTGAGCACATTTTGTTCTTTAATAATTACTTCAAAGAACTTAAAAATTTTTATATAAAGTTCATATTTTTAAAAATGTTAGATAGATAATGGATGTACATTAATAGAAGTAAAGGACGATGGATGTGGTATTTCAAAAGTAGATGCTCCTTACATGGCTTTATCGTCTTACACATCAAAATTGTCTAGTTTCTCCGATTTAGGTATGTAGTTATATTACAAAGAAAACATTTACATAGCAATGCATAATATGATTTTGCATTTATAATCATACTATTATTTGTAGAATCTTTAGAAACATATGGATTCAGAGGTGAGGCTTTATATGCATTGAGTGCAGTATCAGATCTTACAATCATATCAAAAACAGAACAAGATGAAGCAGCTATATCTTATACTATAGATCATAATGGTCATATCATAAATTCAGAACATTGCCACAGATCTACAGGTAGCAAGACAACTTCAAATATTTTGCTTCAAATTTTTTAAATATACATTTATATATCTCTGTTTAGGAACAACTGTACAAGTTAAACAATTATTTAAACAAATGCCAGTGAGAAGGCAAATAATAACAAATTTAAAAAAAGCTACTCAAGACATTAGAACTTTGGAGTCCTTAATAAAAAGTTATGGAATATGCAAATTTAATGTACGAATAAATTATAAAGTAAATAATAACATAATATTTGCAAAACCTAGTATAAGTAATCTTGAAGAAGCAGTTACATATACTCTTGGTAAAAAAATAACATGCTGTATGAATTGGATAGATATTACAGATACAGATGTAATTATATACAAAATTTTATGTATTTAATACTATATTTCATACTTTAATATATGAAAGTATATGTTTTAGATTAAAATTAAAATAATGGTTCCTTCAAAGATGACACAAGCAACTGAAGTGTTACAATCCGGAGGACAATATATTTTTGTAAATGATAGACCAATTAAATATAAAGAATTAGAAAAGGTATATATCTTACTTAGCCTTTCTTTTAATTAGATGATGCAGTTTCAAAGAATTTAAGAGTTATTTCCAGGTAGTGATTAAAATAATTTTCGAGGCATTAGGACAAGAATTGTCATCAAGGAAAAAACCAATATTTCTTGTATATATTTTAATAAATGCAGCAAACATAGATGTTAATCTAGAACCAAATAAAACTTCTCTCCTTTTTAAGGATCAGGTAGTTATATTTGCAAAAATGGTTAATTGTATACCTTTTTAAAAATTTATATGATGTATATTATGTGCACAGAACGTGGTTATCAATATAATAGAAAAATATCTAGAAAATTTTTATGGAATACAAAGAGAAATGCAACCAGAAAATAATTGCGAAAGTTCATTTACTGATTATCAAGATTATACACAGAAAGTAAACATTAACAATACTGAAAATGAGGAACCTGCATGCAAAAAACGAAAATTACGCTTAGAAGGAAATTTTGATAAACCTATTGAAAGGAATATAAATACCGATGAAAATGTAATAAATAATTTAAATTCTACCGAGATTAATAATTTCGAACATAAAGGACAACCGCAAATTTCTATAAATATGCAAATTTGTAATGACGAAAGTGCTGAAAAATGTGGAAAAAAAGTAGATGGCTTCAATGTTCAATTACCATCTCTAGATTTAAGTGAATCAGATTCAAATGAATCACAGAATTTTGCATTGACTCATTCCAATAACGATATTTCTCATAATTCAGTGTTAGTATTTATAATATAGGATAAAAAATATAATCTAATTATTTTTAATATATTTTTTACTTTGTATAGTCATAGTAATACAAAAGAAAACACAGAAGATACTCCACCATTTGAACTAAGTCCATCATCTGAAACATTCAGTCAGTTACCTATAGTAGATCTAGGTGAGGATTTTGTATTGTTCGATTCTTCTAATACAAATACAGATGAGAAAGAAAATAAGATAAAAAATGCAGAAACAAACACTTTGCATGCAGAAAATAAATTGAATATGAAAAAGTCAATTACATTAAAAGAATGGAGTAAAGGACACGTATCTGGGTTGAAGGTAAGATTTATAAGAAATCCAATTCATGAAATCACATGAAATATATTCAAAAGTGATTTTTACAGGGAGGTACGGATATAGAATCTTACAATTGTATAGAACCAAAGGAGTCACCAAATATCAATCCACATACAAATTTATGTGCAGGTTTTCTTAAATTTTCAAAATATGCCAGGTCAGAAGGTAAAAGTATTTAACATACACAACTTAATTTAAATACGAAATATACATATTAGATCTGTATTCTTATTTTTAGTGATAGAAAAAGATTCTAATATGACAGCACCTCAAATTGCCTATCAAATAACTAATCTTTGGAAAAAGTTGTCACCTGAAGAACGTGGATACTATAGAGACCTGGCACACGATGAGAAATCAGAGCACAATAAAAGCAAAGTGGAAACAAAAGAAAAATGTATAGTAAATATTAATAAGAATAAAAATAGACTATTAAAAGCATTGGAAAAAATGAAAACGATGAATATGGAGAAAAAAGAAAATTTAGTCATGAGAACTACTGTATCTTGGGATATAGATTTAAAAAAAGTTACTGAAAATTTTCTAGATAGGTAAATATTGAAGATCGTTATGCATTAATGACACTATTATTCAACATTTAATATAAACATTGCAGTCCTCCATGTGAAAATACTGACATTGTTGTTGTTGGATTATTACGTACAAATTTATGGATTGTTTATAAATCTGCACATATTTGGATTTTAGATGCTGAAAATCTTAAAAAAAAATTACATATAACTGATATGAATGTGAATGAGGTAAATTAGACAATAGCACATCAAATATGCAGTGTTATTCATATTATTATTCCATCTGGTTATTTATTACATAAATTTTTTCTCTTATAGGATAATGCTAAGAATATAGAACAACTTTTACAGCAATGGTTTTCAATAAAAAATGACTTATCTTTATTACATCCTATACATTCATTAACACAAATCAAGGATACTGTTTAGCTTAAAATGTTGTAAACATTATTTAAATAATAACCCTGTTAAATTTTAAATATAGATGTTTTTTTATTTTTATGTTTATTTAACATTTAACGTAAATATAGCTAGTAGTTTATTATAACAAACTATCATCTGCCGTGTGTAAGCGTAATTTATTATATTATATTACATTATATATTAATCTTTAATATCTTTTTCACGTTTAATTTATTAAAGACACACGTTGAGACACGCGATAATGAAGATATCACCATAAATTCTGATTGGTCAATATGTATGAAGTGTACTAAAATATTTTACTAAACATGTACATGAGTTTCCCTTCTAATTAAAATTAACAATTCTTTTGAATAAAAATGAACATTCCTTATTAAATAAAAATCTTGTTATACAAAAAGGTTTATATAAGTACTAATATTTTTATAATTTATTTGTTAGTAATATCTTATTTTAATACGTACATATTGCGGATGGAATTTTATTACTATGTGAAGAGAATGATATGTATAAAATATTGAAAAGTTAATATTAAATTTTATATGCCTATATAAAACATATCAAACACGTATACTGTATATATAAAACTATGTAGTTAATTGATGTAAACGATAATATAAGAACAATAATATCTCTAAAGGTTAAGTCGATAATTTAAGTAATAGTAGTAATAAGATTTGATTGAAGAGACGGTTGAAGGTTGGAGTTTTCAATCTATATATTTGAAGTTTGTGGTGGATTGTTGGCTGCCATCTTGGACCTCGGTCGTTTGAGAAGCCGGCCGCCCGCAAAAATCTTTGAGTTTCACGCGTTCGCGCGGCCTCACGTATTCCCTAAGCAGGTTGCGTGGTTTCACGACGAATTTAGAGATCTGCTGCGGTCAAACTAATCAAGATTCGGGTCCGGAATGTATTAGGTGAGTCCAGAATAAGTCAACATTAATTTCCTGATTGCGATGGCGTGTGATTTATCTCGTACATGTGTGTTCGTGCCTTGTGCTTGTGCGTGTTCTAATCCCTGTTGCGATAGTAGATTAATTTTTACCTACATTTTTGATCTTTAACTTAAATACCAATTTTCCCTATATGCCAATTGTGCTTGTATATATAGAATTGCTCTTTTGCTAAATCACAACTTCAAATCACAGAAACGAATTGATAGTGTTCTGTGAGCTCACAATCAATAGACTTCTAAGGAATATGCAGTTCATTCGTTGTAATCGGTGAACACGTTTTAAACTTTGTTAGTTTCTTATATCAGGATTCAGTTTTTTCTTTGGTTAGTCTGCTTGCTATCATATAATTATTTTTAGTGAAGTTGTTTTGATTCTTCTAACCATATAACTCCTTTTTGTAATTACACTCAGTTAAATATCATATAGATATTTTTAATAAAGATACTATTAGATAGTTTATAAATGAATTTATTTGTATTCTGCAGAATTTATATTACAAGAAATTAAATTAAATGTTTCAATTATAACTCAATGAGGTGCTTATATTTTCTTTACTATGTTATTTTAATTACGTTGCAACTATTATTGATTTTTAATTGATACACATAATTGTCAATTTATTTGCATCGAATGTAGTATAGATGTATTTAAATATTAGAATTTACTCATTTATTGTTTTGTGTCAAGTTAAGTAAAAAGTATATAAGAATCAAGAGAATGTTTAGATTTATGATTAAATATTGCATTGTATTAATGAATTTTTCAATGTATACATGAATATAAGTGCAATATTGAGTTGCCTTAATAGATACTATTATCATTGATATTATAAATTATATTATTGACACTAATATTTTAATATTTGATTCAGTTCATATGTAAACATAAGTTAGTGTTTAGCAAAAGACTATTACACATTCATATATTACTCATCAATTTTTTATATTTCTCTTATTAATTTAAAATATGTTTAATTTTAATATGATTTTTTTTAATGACTCAGGTGTATATTTGTCCTCGCGCATTTATAACTGGGTGAGTGGAAGAGATAAATTAACTAGCTTTTGTAATTTTTCAATAGACAACAGTGAAAAAATAGCAATCCACAAAATAAATAGTAGTAGTGATATATCAGAAAAAATGGCACTACCCAGTAGAGCGCGAGTCTACACAGATGTGAATTCACACAAATCCAGAGATTACTGGGACTATGAATCCTATGTTGTCGACTGGGGGTAAGTGTGCAATAAAACATTCTGTGTGTATTTAGATAAATGTATCTATATTTGTGCATATCTATGTTTGTATGTATATATATTTGTGTATTTCCCTCATTTTATTTAATTGTAACAAATTTTTTGTTATATAGACAACAAGATGATTATCAACTAGTAAGAAAATTAGGCAGAGGAAAATATAGTGAAGTATTTGAAGCCATAAATATTACAAATAATGAAAAATGTGTTGTAAAAATTTTAAAGGTAAAATGAATAAATTATGTTTTAGTAAGCGAATTATAATTAGCCGAAAACTCTAATTTTCATGTGATTTTAATGTCTAGCCTGTAAAAAAGAAGAAAATAAAAAGGGAGATTAAAATCTTAGAAAACCTCAAAGGTGGGACCAACATAATTACACTCCAAGCTGTTGTCAAAGATCCGGTGTCAAGGACGCCAGCACTGATATTTGAACATGTGAACAACACAGATTTCAAGCAATTATACCAGACGCTAACAGACTACGACATAAGATACTACCTCTACGAATTATTAAAAGTGCGTGTATTGTTAAGTGCAATGGAACAGTCCAATGTGAATCTTCGAGATTATTATTTTGATAGATGTAGGTGTATATCATAGGTTCAAGGAAGAGTTCGAAAATATTTTATTTATACAAATTCATTTTTTCCCTCTATTACCATTGTTTTATTTAGTATTAGTATTTTTAGATAAAAAAATACTTCATATGAAATTTATTTTATCTTTATATTTTTATTTTGCTTATAACTATATCTTTACTCTTTCAATGTTATGATATTTGAAATTTAAGTATTTAAACAGTTATAAACTTGCATATATAAATTTTCTATGTTTCTTTCTTTCTTATGCTTTTTATTAGTTTATTCTGATCATGAAGTACAATAAAATATAATAATTTTAGAAGTATCTTATCTCAAAAGGGTTAAAAGTGAATATACTAAATGAAAATATGATGTAGTGCCTTTCTATAAAAATACTGAAATTGTTCTTTCTTATTAGTCAAAGCATATAAAAAGAATCCTTAGTTTCAGAAATTTTAAAAATTTTCGGACTCATGAATATTTAAGTAAGTAATGTGTCGATAGTGTTTGATCCATTTTGCATCTGTGGTTGAATAAGATGTAAAACGAAAGAGAAAATCATTAATAATGTACAAGAAATGGTTGTCTCCTTTTTCTGTTTAGGCATTGGATTATTGCCATAGTATGGGAATAATGCATAGGGACGTCAAACCGCACAATGTTATGATAGATCATGAAAATCGGAAGTTACGGTTAATTGATTGGGGTCTAGCAGAGTTTTACCATCCAGGTCAAGAATACAATGTACGAGTAGCTTCGCGTTATTTTAAAGGTCCAGAATTACTTGTAGATTATCAGGTTTGTGTGCAATTTCTCATATCTTTAACTGTATGTTATAAGTAATTTATGGATAATATGGCTTCTTCTTCTGTATTGCAGATGTATGATTATTCATTAGATATGTGGTCCCTTGGATGCATGCTTGCAAGTATGATATTCAGGAAAGAACCGTTTTTTCATGGACACGATAATTATGACCAACTAGTGAGAATTGCAAAAGTTCTCGGGACTGAGGAATTATTTGAATATCTTGAAAAGTACCATATTGAATTGGATCCTCGTTTCAATGATATTTTAGGTCGACATTCACGTAAACGTTGGGAACGTTTTATGCATTCAGAGAATCAACATTTGGTATCGCACGAAAGCCTTGATTTCCTTGACAAACTTTTGCGTTATGATCATTACGAAAGACTTACTGCACGCGAAGCTATGGAACATCCTTATTTTTGTAAGTATTATGAAGTATATTTAAATTTTGCGCTATAAATTTTAACAGAAAATATGAATGATGTGATACTTCGAAAAACCGATAGTTTCATTTTTATTTTTCCATTCTCTTTCACTTTAGATCCAATAGTAAAAGATCAAGGTCGATTAAACATGGTATCATCGTCACCTACTCCCATAACAGGTTCGTTGCCTGTAGGTGAGTAACGGCCCAGGTAATGTCACCACCTCAATTTCCAATTTATAATTATTTAACCATATCATTCACGTATTGTTGAATCGACCATGAGAATCCCGTGAATATTCATTCGCATCTACGAATATGATGCGTATCAATTGAACATCCATGAAGTTTGTATTGATTCGAATTCACAACTTCTATTTTACGATATTTATAAAAACAAAGAATGAGAAAGAATGCCGGGAATATGAACACGTCGTGTTTGTATTGTAATGTACGAATACACGCAGTTCTGTTGGCATTCAATTGTTGACATCGTCCGGCACTGTAGAATTTGACTAATTCGCAATGATAAACACTGTTCTTGTAAAGTGTTCAAACGTTGAGCGTGGAAACACATTTATGTTGAAACAAATCCTTGCTATTAAGTACGGAAATTTTTCCCATTGCGAATTAGTTAAAGTAAACAACTGTGTTACGCTTTACGCAAAGTCATTCCAGGCATCTAAATAACCAGAGCAAGATGTACTACATTGTGGCCAGAATACAAACATCCATTAGTAATACTTCTTTGATCTAAAATTTCAGGTGTATGGAATGACCAATGCGACTTATAGTCATATTATAAAGAAAACATACGAAATAGAATAATGTCGACCGTTAATAATGCAAAACGATCTTTTTTGCAAGTAATATATGTTTTATTTTTCGCGGTACATTATATTTCAGAATTTCAAATATTCTTGACTACTGATTTTTTTTATCTTCTTTCTGTTTCTTGAAATAAGAAGATCGTTTCAAATGGTCGTAATGTGACTAAAGATGCGACTAAACAAATGTTTGATTTGAAATATTTAAATGATTCAAGTCTATGTCGTTTAGTATCGATTAATGTATGATTAGAATGAAGCGTATAAAATGCTGATTTTTCTTATATTGTCGCATCAGAAGATCGGTTATAGTGATACCTCGCCGATTATGCGATGAATGCATTTTTCCCTCAACATTAATGATGGGAAAAAGTCGCACGCACTAGAAATAATACCTGGAAGAAAATGTTTGATTCCTCCTTGACAAACAATAAATATTATAGAAATTTATTTATTTAGATTCGGATCTGACTAGCTTTATATAATAGTCTCCAAAACCGTAAATACATTGGAACAGAATAATCGATACATAGAACGTTCAGCAAATAACAAATGAAATGTGCAATCGTAATGATAGTTTCGAGAAAGAGTGTGTCAGATATACACTATTTTCAAAATCTGTCGATGATTAGTAACTAATAACAGATACGTATGTAGTATGTTTTCTATAAATAAGTCGATCCGTATTAAACGACAACTGGACTTGAATTGCTCAGTCATTTCAAAACAGGCATCTTTTTAGTCAGTATGCGTATTTATAAGGAGCGTGCGAAGAATCAAACATTTTCATTTAGGTATCGATACTTCGCGCGAGGGGCTTAATCCCATCCCTAAGCGTGACTGTGAGCAGCGTACCGGTTCGTGGAATAAACCGACTGAAAAATGTGGCAGGACAAGTTGGAAATGGGACTCAGAAAACGATGAAGTATTCATCACATCCGTTTCATCCATAACACATGGTTTACGACTTTTGGTTAGTTACAAACTAAAACCTTTCATTCCACCCAAACTTGCAAAATTAAGAAGAAGAAAAGTATTTTGTATGATGGCGGACCACTCTTTATGTAAATGGCAATTATATGTTGACGTGGTGTATAAAGTTCTACATTTTAGACATTCCTTGTTTTTTATCCTGGGTATTACTTAAAAGAATTTACGTTTGTTGTGTCAGAAGCAATCCATTATGTGCGACCGAGACCTTAAATGGCACAAATGAGGAGCAAATGATACGTTTCAAAACTACTATCGATTCTACTATATTGCAAATAATTTAGGAACGGAAGAAAGTTTAGAATATTAAAATGAAATCTATCAAAGTATGTGCTCTGTCCATATTGGCCGGTGTGCATGTGCCATTAATAATTGTATGTTGCTTTTCTCTATTTTTTTAATCTGTCATTTCTGTTGTTTTCCTTTGACGCTGCTGCTAATGTCACGATCACGGGAAATTTGTAAATGCATAAAGATGCGATTAGATCATGTTATGTCACTTCGAAGATCGTCCGTCATAAGACATTATAACAAAAATGATGCAGAACAAAAACTATATGTATTTGCATCCACACAAGCGCGTACGACACACATACACATAGCACATACGTGCTTACACTTAACATGTACCTTAGGCCGCTCGATTTAGTACTTTTAACGATGATAAAAATGTTCGTTTATATCTGATACAATGATAGTTGAATAAAATGTTTGTTATAGCCAAGTACTCTTTGTGCTCTGTGAATACCTGTATATCCAGTAATAGATGTTACCAAAGTACTGGTAAAGACTTAATTGATCAAATTTTGAGAACATGATATCCACATTTCTATGACCATTTCGCCGTTTGTATTTAGAAAAAGTAAGAGAGAGAGAGAGAGAGAGAGGAAAAGAGAACTGTTAAGATTTTCAATTTAATTTTCATACATTGATCAAAACGAGAATTCACAGGCACCTTAAAACACTTGGCGCCAATAAAAGCCTACGTACATGAACAAGACACACGTCGATAAATGAAAAAAAGAAACATTCGTATTGCTGTACATTGTGAGCTTAACGCGCTGGTCAAAAACTTAATGTCAATAACACCCACTAAATCGATCGAATTATTTCGAATACAGCATTACCAATGTGTTTCTTATTCAGTATGTTTATAAATTGAACATGTAATTATTTATATACGACCGTAAGTCAGTTTATTGTGTACATTTCAAAAATTTTCTTTGAGAGGAAGAAAAGGAGAAAGAGAAGAAGAGTGACGTACTTTTAAAGAATGTATAGGAATAGAGCACACTCCACTTGTAAACCATGTCCTTTCGTATTATTTCGAAAGAATTCGTCAGTTCCTATACGTATAAATTATGCATAAAGTACGGTCAATTCAATATATATATATATATATACACATATATATATATACAAAATAATTTTACATATGCATATATATATATATAATACATGCACACACATATAAATATATATACAAGTGTGTGTATATGTGTGTATATGTATATATATATATACAAACACGTAGCATATTATAAATGCGTACCCTATCAAGCGGAGTGTGGATTTGAATTCGAAGAGCGAGGTATGCTCTCGAATATTATCGGTTAAAGAGTAATGTTCGCTTCTTATTCTGATCATTGCGCCGTTTTTGCCTTATTATCATGTATTTAAAGATTTTATATGTATATATATATATGTATATTTTATTTTTCAATAATGCATAAAAAATATATATACATATATACGTAACGCAGATAAGTGAAAATAAGTGGAAAGAGTAGACGTATGAGATGCATACTGCGCTATAAATGTTAAAGATGTAAAAAGGAAATACTTTATGTACAAGTATAAATACATTTTATTTATTCTGCTTATAACTGTCGTATTGCTCGAATGCGACAAATATCTAATTTCAAGTCACTTTCACATGGCAAGAACGGCGCAAATATAATTGTTTGTCCAAATTTGATAATTCTTCCCTGTTCATACGTTAAGTTTACGATAATCTAGTTTAGTTTTATAGGAAAAAACTATTGAATAACTACTATTTAAATCTGCAAATTAACTTAGACAAAAAAAAAAAATTAAAATAACGAATTGTCACTAATGTAATTAATATATTATGCTAAATTTTAACGTTGATATTTTATCTTGTAACATCATAATTTAACACTATTTTGAGGACAGAATGTATTATTAAACAAATATCACTAGGAAAGCCGTTCTATCATTATCATATATTATAGGCCAGTTTAAAAATTTCTTTTTCCTATTTTGTCTAAGAACGGCTATATCCTGGTAGAAGAAAGTGCACCTAATATTTCAATATATACTAAATGTACATTCGAATTTTATATTCATTCATAATAATGCCAAAGCGATAAAGTGAAATTGTTTACATACTTCTTCGTTTTCTGTTTCTCTCTTCGGTTCTAAATTTTTTTTCAAACGCGGGCTATTGGAAAATGAATTATTCTAATGCGGTTGAGGTATGACAATAAAATTAGCCAAAATGCACGGATCTACTTTGATTTAAACTTGTCATCGATCATAAAAGCATGAAAATAAAAAATTATCCATCCTGTATTACGTGATCACATGTTTCTAATGTTTTTCTAATATTTACTCTTAAAATTAGTGATACAATGGCTAAATAAATAATAACGAAAAGTTTCAAAATTTTCCTTTATGCAGGTACAAAACATTTGTGCATATATGCAGTGTAACAACAATATGTATAATTTACGATACGAAACGCTGTAATACTAAACAATGCTGTATAGAATTAATTGAAAAAAGAAGCAGATACAATTTTGTTTGTATTAAAAAGAAATAATAAATCTTATAATTATTGAATTTTTTTACTGAAATTAAACAATATCTCATACTGATTTCTCACTTTTCATCATTATCATATAATTACAATTCTACACATAGTCGTATCTTCATACATCTCATTTTAAATCTGTATAATTGATTTTCGAAAAAATTAACATTTTTATTATTTTAATGTAGGAAAAAAGCGGTAGGAATTTATAAGTAACTATACGAAATATCCTTTAATTTTGTAGCATACGTAAATACGTACTCTGCTTGGATAAATCAAGTAGAACAGGTTATGTTTCTAATTAAGAAATCATTATAAAATTCAGTAAAAGTTATTATAAAATTCGAACATATCGTATATGAGATTAATTACCAAGTAAATAATTTTTATTCAAAGTTGGATTATTCTCTTTATCAGTGTGTTATGTGTATAAAGATTTATATTTTGCAGCGCGTATCGTATAAGTATACATGCATGTGTAAATACGTTGCTTTGCACCTGCAATAGAATAGCGTGCCATAACAGCAGTTGCAGTTTAAAGTAAGTACAGCTGGTTACATATCTTTGAAAATTACTTATAATATCCATAATGGATGAAATTGATGAATTGAGGCAAAAAATCAAAGAACTTGAAGACAAACTACTTCAAAAACAACATAAAAATACGTTTACTACAAGAGCAAAAATAGAACATATGTCAAGTGAAGTGACTGATGCAAATCCTTACAGGTAATTTTTGCTTATATAAAACTTTTGCATTATATTAAATAGTTTGAATTATAAATAATTCAATTATATACTCTTTGATACAAAATTGAAAGAAAAATATCTTAATGTTTCTTTGTCCTTTGATTAGTCGTTTGATGGCATTAAAACGTATGGGTATAGTAAATAATTATGAAAGAATAAAAGAATTAACAATTGCTATAGTTGGAATAGGCGGAGTTGGTAGTGTGACTGCAGAAATGCTAACAAGATGTGGAATTGGCAAGGTAACAGTCTTATATAAAGTCATAAATGAAAAATTTATCTGTTTTCTAAGTAACAAACAAGTAAATTTCAGTTGATTCTTTTTGACTATGACAAAGTAGAAATGGCTAATATGAATAGACTTTTCTTCCAACCTTACCAAGCTGGCCAAAATAAAGTAGAAGCAGCAGCAACAACATTGCAATATATTAATCCAGATGTAGAGATTGAAACTTACAATTACAACATTACTACAATGGATCATTTTGAAGATTTTACAAATATCATAAGGTACATAAACCTAATTTTTGAATAATTGTAATTAACAATATCTAAGTAACATTAAATTTTATTTTTAGCACAGCAAGTTTAAATGAGGGTCCAGTAGATTTAGTTTTGAGCTGTGTAGACAATTTTGAAGCACGAATGGCGATTAATACCGCATGTAACGAACTTAATCAGAAGTGGTTTGAAAGTGGGGTATCTGAAAATGCAGTTTCAGGTCATATTCAATTTATTATTCCTGGAGAAACAGCTTGTTTTGCGGTGAATAAAAATAAAAATTAAAGTATAGGCAAAGCATTGAAGCTTAAACTTAATTTGTGAAAAATATCATTTTATTTCTAGTGTGCTCCTCCATTAGTAGTAGCAGAAAACATTGATGAAAAAACTCTGAAACGAGATGGGGTTTGCGCAGCATCTTTGCCAACAACTATGGGAATTGTTGCAGGCTTTTTAGTTCAAAATGCATTGAAGTATCTTTTAAACTTTGGTGATGTTACCTATTATTTGGGTTATAATGCTATGGAAGATTTTTTTCCTAAAATGATATTGAAACCAAATCCAAACTGTGAAGATAGGTATTGTAGAAAACATCAACTAGAATATGCGTTGAAACCAAAACCAGAACAAAAGATAGAGAAAACAGTCGAAGATAAGCCTCTTCATGAAGATAATGAATGGGGTAAGTAACATATGGAAAGATAAAATATTAGTATATGATTAACAAATTGATCTATTGCTTCATCGCAGGAATTTCTCTTCTTGATGAACAAGATCAACAAATGGATGAAAAATCTCAAATTAATCAAATTCCATCTGAATCTGATGCTAGTTTAGAGGAACTGATGGCACAAATGAAATCCATTTGAGTTTTATTCAGAGAGTTTCCAAGAATAGTAATAATATTTCATACGAATAATAATATTATTTATACATTCCACTTATATTTTTTATATTATTCGTATCACACGTAAAAAAAGAGATTAATATATGTCGCGATATTATATACAATATACAATATTGTACACATATGTACGGGTTATTCAATACAACAAATTTATTAAAGTTAGACATCAAAACGTTCGAAACAAAGATTTTGGCCCTCTTCCTCGTAATCCTCTCTAGTTACCAAAAGACTTGAAAATATTGGATCTTTTGAAAGTGTTTTACCACCGTGCCATGCATATGTGATTGGACTGAAAACAATATGTAACAGTAGAATAGGTATTGAACATTGAAATATTTTCAGATGTATCAATTATAAAATTAAATGTTTCGTTACTTTTCAGGTAAATGCACATTTATCGTATATTCTGCAGGTGCTAAGCTTCTAACTTCCTTGTAAATTCTTTCTTGGAATCCAGGAAATTTTGCGTTACCTCCAGTAAGAATAATATTAGACAAAAGATGCGGCCACGTCTCTTCGTCGCATGCTTTCAAGCAATCCATAATTGCTTCTGGAATACCCATTTGACGAATACCAACATCCGAGGGAAAAAATAAAATTTCGGGTATAGCAAATCTTTCATTGCTTAAACGTAGAGTTTGTTGTTCATTAGGAGGTTCCGGATTTTTGAGGAAACCGCGTCTTAATGTTGTATAATCTGGTAAAACATAATCTTTGACTATAGGATTGTTTTCTAACTTATTTTTGGCAGTTTCCATATCCTTGAAAAATTCTGAAGAAACAAAACAAGAATCCTCCTTCACCTGATTTATTACATAAGTTTCATCCATAACATGAAGCTGACGATAAGATATAATTTCTTTGAGGTGATTTGTAAGAAGTTTTCCACCCACGTCAATGCGTCTAATACCTTCTTTAACTTTGGTATCATTTATATATGGTACTATGTGTGTAAAGCTATAACCACTATCAACTACAATACAACATTTTGTATTAGGATTTTCCATTTTATATTGATAACAAGAGAGAGTAGAGCTATTGATTCTTAAGAGACTTTGACATTCGTATTCTTCAAAAAATATTTCTGTCATAGCTTCTTGAATGGTTGGAAAATTAAATAAAGGTTCAGTTACAATTACAGAAAGCTGATTCAAGTTTACCAGACAGCATTCTTTAGAGAATATATAATCCCAGACAGTCTTCTGAACGTCCCAATTTACGAGATATCCTTTTTGAAACGGTAAGATGTAAAACAGACCAGATGCATCTCGACATTCTTCGATTTGATTTCCTACAAAAGGTCTTCGTCGTTCGCTTTTCGCTTTCATTATACAATTTGGAACTAATCTAAAAATAAATCCGTTAATAATTGTACTCTTTTTTGTTCTAATTTAATTGTTTTCTGCATCATAACTTACTTGGCATTGTCGGAAGCTAACCCAACTTTTGCGGTATAGGCACCATTATCAAGAACAAAAGTAGAACTACTCATATTAATAAAGTGATTAAATGATAAACTAAAATCCGACTGTTTCTTTATTCCGTTGTACAAACTTAGTTAATATGTAGATGTAAAATATATATTAAAACAAGTTTCATTTACTGGTTAATTCAAAATGTTTCATTTATGCCTTAAGCGCTTAGAAAGGCGCCATATTTTAACTTCTTTTATGTATGTACTAATGTACATGTATGTATGTATGTATGTATAGGATATTCATTAAATGTTATGCATTATACATATTACACGTATGATTCGTAATCTTGTAATTAACTAGCTAAAAAATACAAGTTTAGTGATAAAGATCACTATGAGAGATTGTTTAATTGTCGAGTTGACAAAGGAGAGCCAGTCCTCTTTTAATCCAATGACTAACAGGATAGTTCGTATTTAAGAGGATCGATAACACGTAATTAGTTGAATGTCCGGTCGTCTTAAGAACACCAAAACGCGCGGAAGTTATGTAAACAGGACATTCGTATCGCTCTCCTACATGAATGGAATCCACTACTTTTGGTTTCATCCAAATGATTGGCATAGGCTCCCAAAGAACTTTTGGATAACTTTCAGCGAGTAGCATGCTTTGTATATCCCATCTTGCGCCGGCCAAATACATTCCGTAAACGTAAACGCCATCAACTGGGGATGTATGCAATTCATACGTAGGAAGTACCTAGAACAAATGACGATGGAAATACTTAACATCCTCCTCACCGTGATAAAAGATATGTTTGTAATTATCGTAAAACCTCGAAATCAAAATCAATTCTATCGATGGGTATCTTGTATTTTCTCGCGAAATTTTGCGTTGTTGCCGTAAGGAAAGCATGTACAAACGAGAATCCAGATATCCAAAACGTTTTCGGTTTATCCTGTATTAACCATTTTTGAAAGAAGCTTAACCGGTCAAGAAAATCGTTGATAAAGTTTGGCAATGGTTTCAAAGTTGGATAAGCACATGCTTGTACCCAAGATGGTGGAATTCTTGCGCTTAATATATGACTAGCTAGAATCTATAATTATATTTCATATTTTATTTATCGCCAAATATACAATATTATAGTTGTATAATGCCATTGGATTCCGTAATACCTCTAACGCAGGAGTCATCACTATTAATCCTTTTACCGCCTTTTCTAGCATATCGAGAGATTCCCGAATCTCATGTAAAAGTATGTTATACCTTATCAATTCTTGTATCAAAACGGTATTCATGGATTCCATGTACATAATAGGATATTGTTTTTGCGCTTCTTCGATATCAAACAATTCAGGCATTCTGTTATAAATATCATCTTTTATGTTCAATAACATTTCGTCTTGCTTAGTAGTATCGCCTATCGTCACTGTTCCTTGAACTAACATCATGGACTCAAAGAATTCATTCGACAATTCAAGATCCCGCGTAATCCCTGCGTTCATATGCAATCCAAGTACTTCTGGCGGTGGATTTAAAGGAATTCCTTGAATTTGTTTTATATAATCTTCGTATTCGTGCCTACGTGCATGTAAAACGGCACGTTAATCTTTCTCTCTTTTTACTCTACGACGATAAAAGCCCGAGCGAAAATAATAGAAATACTTCTTTGGTAAAGTGTATTCAGATCCAATATCCGCGAAGGCATAATTCGGGTCCGTAATTACATTCTGATTATAAAAATCTTGTAATATCGTGTTTAGACATCGTCGATCTCTATCATCTGTGACTCGACCACCGTAATTACATTCACCGGTTAGATATATAATAGCTTTAAAAGGAACATCTTCGTAGTCATTTATGTATAGATGAAGTTGTTGGGCTGATATTTGAAGGTCCGATTCGTTGAAACCTGTGCATGTAATTATCTTATACAGTTTTTCTCATTGCAAGCATTTAGGTATGATGCTATTGAGTTTAGGAACATGAAAGGAAAAGTTAAAGTAAAAAAAATGGAAAAAGGCGTTTGACGGACCGTATTTTATGTTCCAACCCTGAGCGCCGTAATTTCGTCTTTCCTGTATTACAGCATGAAAGAAGCACAAGGCATATAGCAACTTGGAGTACGCTCTCTTTTTATTGGGTTCCGTATCAAATAAATCCATGGTTTTTATAGCTTCTGCTTTGTAGGACCTAGTGGTTGAATCGAGCATTCGTTTATTTATTCGTTTCATTTGTCGACGCTTGAAACATAGATAGTTAATAGATTATGTTTAAATAGTTTGTTAAATTCACCTCATAATATTGTTCTGCAATCCAGTTGGGGGTTCGTTTGTCATTTTGACACCGTTTTGTAGGATTGTAATTGGAAAGTGAGTGGCAGGATAGCTAGTAAGCCATAGACGAAAGTTGCTGTGTGTATTCGAAGGATCGAAGTGTTCGCAGATATCTTCCAACATAGGCATCCAAGAGGCAGCTAAGTGACAATTTTGCAGGCACACCCACTCGCCATCGTTTTGTCCTTGTCTAATCAACTTCTGAGCGATCGGCCCTTGACCTTGACCGAGGGAAATCGAACGAAATCTTTCATGGAAGTTCATGTTCTCTGCGAATATCGTAAGCGCTTCCATTGGATCCGAACCCGGAGACAAAATAAAGATCAATGGTATTAGAGAACTGGATTCTGCGAACGATTTGGAAATGTCAAAGGGTGGCGGTAACACAAACTTCAAACCAATTCCAGCTTCGACGAATCGTTGTATCTAGAACGTTTTAGTGTTTTCGCATTAAGTATAAGAGGATAAGTAAAAGGACGAAGGGGGATAATGGTCTGTGTGTTTTACCATGATCATCACTTTGTCTGTTCTGATCATTCTTGTGACGATCAATTTCTGAAAAGGCGTTAAATTCCTTTCCCATGGATCTGGTATCGGTGAGTTTTCCGGATTCGATAAATCGTAATACTGCTTCCATCTGTTTAAATTGCGGATAAAGTTTGATTGAAAATTGGCGAAGCTAGGTAATATATGAACTCTGCAAATTTCTCCCCAAGATTTAAGTGGAAGCCAGTTAGACGCTGGATTGTCTGGTATCGCAGCCAATGCGACGCCTCCAGATAGAAAGAATGTCATTTCTTCTCTCGTGATCATGTTCTCCGATATTAGAATTGTCGTATATAAGACAAACGAATACAAAATCTGATCGGGGAGATGACACATATCAAAATTTTCAGCTCAATTATATCGTAAGAAAATATAGTATGTAAGTTTACCTTGTCTTTTTCAAATAAAGATCTACAGACATTTTGGTACAAGTTGTAAGTAAAAGTTTCTCGCAGAAACGCGAGTCTTCTTTCGAGAATCTTACTTTTGTTCGCAGTATCGATGGAATTGATGTATAAGTTGATAAACCAAGTCAAAGAATATTGATACATAGGATCGATATTGGGTAGATCGGTGATCGTATAATAGAGAGCGGAACTATGTTTTGCGATGGGCTTATAATTTTGTCGGAATTCTTCGATTTGTGCCTCCGTTTTCTTCGCGGCAGCTTGCTTCTTAAATATATCGATAGAGAGAATTTTGGACGAGTCTAAAATTTCTATGGCTTCCTCGTCCTCCAATATGCTAGCTCCTGACGCCGATAAAGTTTTCAAAATATTATCCTCCACTTGTTGCAAAGCTTGTCTATTCGCTGCACTTTGGACGATTAAATATTCTCGCTTCTCCTGCAAATCGGGTCTCTCCTTTGCAACCACAATACCTAACAACTGATCTTCCAAAGCACCGATCGTTAACGCGAAATTGATCACGGTTACTTTGTTGAAAATTTCTGGTAGATAATGCGGATTGCGTAGTTTCGTCGTAATATACAGTCTAAACCTCAAACTGTATTCAATTGACTTTTCACCAAGCGTGATATACCATAAGGCACCCATTTTATATATCGCCTTTGTTAATATCGGATCAAGAGGCGGTGGCAAGTCTTCAAGAACGTTCTCTATTAATACTGGTTTTCCTAAACGCAGGTGCATAAAGTAACAGTAAGAACGAATTGTGACGATATATTTGTCAAATAATACATATACATATGTACATATATTACCATACTCTAGTGCTTGTTCTATGATGTTCATGTAATCCTTATCCGTTATCTTGATGATTTCAAGTTCGTTTTGCTTCTCCATGTTACGAATCCATTTATTCGCTTGACTCTGAGGATCAACGAACAAACTCCACCTCTTCGAATTATCCATGATAATGGCGTTCTCGGTGGAGAACGAGTCTCGAGGTAGCCCAAATATATTCCAAGAATTGATCTTTATCTCGGTGCCGAGTACTTCAACGAAATCGTAACTTTTCGAGCATGGGATATTCAAACTGTTAACATAGACTATCCACTTTTCCAAGTTCTCGATACGGTAGTTAGACGTGAACGGTCCTAGATACGCTATCATGCCACAGGAAATTAAAATATCTCCTGGCAAAGTATCGTAAGAACTTTGTAAATTCGCTGCTGCGATCATCCAACGATTTTTTTCTCCTCCCAAGCCGCTAATTAATTTTTCCGCACGAATCAACTTATTTCTGCAGTTTGTCACCTATGGAATTGCAATTAGCATTTAGCATAATATACGACCCGTTTACGCCTCTGTTACCTCGTTTTCCAACTCGATCTTCTTAGCGAGAGTTACATTTAAACGTTCGTTAAGAAGTTCCAATCTTTCGGTCAATTCGGCCAGCATTTCACGTCTCTCGTTCAAAAATTTAATAGTATTTTCGTAATCTCGTTGCGCGCCTTCCAACTTCGCTCTTTTCGGTCCAACTACTTTGATCACTTCGTCGTATAAAACCATCGCTCTCACCCATTTGCAGAGACCTTCGGCAGCCGATGATGCCCTAGCTACAATTTTCGGTTCGAAGTTCTTATCGGTCATGTACGTCGTTTTGATTTCCTGTATTTTCCAAGGTTCTTTTTATGAGTCAAGCTTATCATATTTACGCAAACAAGCTGCTATGGAGAATAAACAGTAAGTGACAATATGACCTGCATTATATGCGGTGGAATGTTATCTTTATCGTACTGCCGTAAAGTCTCCAAAAATTTCATGTCACCTAATAAACGTTTGCTTGGAGTCCAGTAATCGAGTACCTTTTTACCGCTAACTGGATCTTCAACTCTGAGAGGGGATATGCTTAACATCACGCATACCGCAGCCATTACGAGTTTCACCCCGGCTGGAGGACTTCTCATTGTCCTTACAACCGTTATGTCTGCTGGCTTTAGAGTATTTAGAGCGGCTACGAACATGTAAAATGTAAAGTGACTAAAATCTATGAAAAGCGTAACCGCGCGCAAGATGCTTACGAGTATATATATCTATGTACCTATTGCATCTTCTAGAGCTGGCAAAGCCTGCGCTAAATCCGCCTCGCATTCTGTCTTCAAATTTCTCGCTATTTCGGCCTGTACATTCGCTACATCTTCGTCTCTCTTTACCATGATTCTTGCCTTTTCCACGCTGATATTCTCGGTTTCAATTCTCTTCATAGTATCGGCCGTCTCCTTGGCAGACGCTTCAAGTTGAGGCCGTAATTCCGAAAGCGTTACTCTCATTCGACCAATTTGTTCGGCCGCGTATTCTAATTTATCCAATCCGCTGATATATCTATCTCTGCGATACGCAAGAAGAAAGTATAAGATATAAGAGAAAGAAAGAGTGGGTAATCTTAAATTTGCATTCTTTTTCAGTTTCGCTGAACATTTATTCCGAACGCGTACCTCGCGAGAATAAGTGCTTCTTGTTTCTCTTTCATCAGTTCTGCATAAGTTCGTATGAGATCGAGAAATCCAGCTGTTGTGATGTAAGTTTGCCTACCCGTGGCATTGTAAAATCGTGTGCTAATATCTTTGGCGCAAACGTGAAAAAATTTACACGCGATCACTGCGTTGAACTTCACTTGTTCATCGATATCGATCGCAGTGGTGCTGCGTAGAGCTACCTGTTCGAGAGCATCCTCTGGCCATACATCGAACCAATCTATCGTGCAACAATTCACGAGACTCGGATAAAGTCGAAGTCTAATTCTGAAGGTGTCCCCGATGGGACTGAAGCATAGCATTATGTGTAACTTCTCTTTGCAACGATTCACGAAGAAGGCAAGGATCGAGAGTACCGATATGTCTAAATTTCGATCACCACCCTGAGCTGGTAACCGTGCCATTTCAATAATTTCCTGTCTTTCCTCGATAGTAAATAGATTCGGCACCTCGCCTGAATTTAACAAACTGTCGATGTCGTTCAGGAAAATTTCACTTTTAATTTGTCCCTCGGTGAGTAAGAACACGAAATCTTTGCCTGCGCCGCCGGAATTCATGAGCACCTAAACCATGCAAATATAACACATGCGTTTATCAAGTTATTATCAGGATTCCATTTAATTATCTGATTTCGATTAAAGAACGAACCTTCTTTATATCGTCCCGCCATTCTTGTATGCCATATGCGCTACCGATCTCTGGCTGGAAAATACCGAGACCGGTCATATTGGAGGCTAATCTTGTCAACGATTGTCTACCGGATCCACCTACGCCAACCATTAGTAAACTGCCACAAGGAATTACCAATATGCGGCAGACTTTCGCGAGATGTTCCAAAGCGTAACGAAACAAAACGATATCCATCTTGTGCCTGTGTGTAAGATTGTATTCCTCGAGACAAGAAATTGCTACTTCCGAATATTCCTCCATCGATTTTACTTCCTCGTAACGACGATCGCTCGGAATCGTATCTATATCCATGAAAGTACCAAATACGAGACTCCGTAGACTTTGCTCCGTTAACTGGTCGTTAAATTTTGGTAAATAATCAAACACCATGTCGAACGTCTCTCTCAGATTGCTTCCAACTACTTCTTTGATCTTTAAAAACAACCATTGTCGGTCGTTTGTGTCGATTAGACGATCGCCAAAGACCCTTAGAGTTTCATGAACCCACAATTTTGTGAAATCCGATTTCGAATTCACGGACTCTTCGTTGATCATCGTGCAACCAGTTATCACCCGAGAGAAGTCACGTAAGTTGAAGAGATAATGAGACTTCGCTGGTGTCGGTCTGAGTTCTTTCTGAGCGTCCTGGAAAATGTTCATAGTCGCGTTTACAATCTCCATGATGGTCGGCATAACTGCTGTGGTGAAACCATTCCGTTGCAATCCGATAAACGCGATATTTGTAAAAATTCTGATGATAGTATCCTCGGTAAAGTTGTCGATGCTAAACAGGTTGAAATGCCTCAGGAATCTTTGGTATAATTCTTGTCTACTACCGCCTGGCGGGGCCATCGCGCAGATGAACATCGTATCGTATATATAAATTATTTCCGGTTGTTTTAGGTCAAACCAAATTTTATGATCGAAAAATTGCCGCAGCAGCTCGATCGGCGGTTGGGCACCGAACGTTTCTTTCGCAGGCATGTTGACATCATCGATAAATACGATGCAGTGTGTACCCGACAAAGGACCAAATTGATTCCTGCGTCTCTTGTATAATTTTAACACGATCAGCTCCTGCGTCTGTGCAGCCGTAATATGCGGAGTGAATGTAACGAAATTTGGTAGATATTCTTGTTCGCTTAACTTGTTCATGATCAAATCTTTGATGTAGAAACTTTTTCCGGTCCCTGTCTCTCCATACAATAAAAAACGTTTACGGTGATTAACGTGCTTTAAAAACAGATTTTGATATTTTACTGTGTCGATGGTAGGAATCATTAATTGGACGATGCTTCCGGTATCCGAATACTCTTCTTGCCTTGCCAGGTCTGAAAAACGTCTCCACGCTCCTCGTCCTCGATACGTGTAAAAGCAATCGTGAATCAATTCATCCGTTGGGATAGAGATCAGGGATTCGATGAGAAATTCGGGAAGCGGGTGTTCCTTCTGTTCGTTCTTCCAGAAAGTCAAATAAAACGCGTTGAATTTGACACGGGATGCGTAATCTAACGTACCGGCGGCTCCCCAAACTATCGAAGTTAGTATAGATGCCTGTAGCCAAGGTACAATGAATTGATCGTACGTTTTTGGATTCTGTTCTACCGCGTCTTCCATCAACATTTCGAAAAGAGTCATCGTCGATACAACCTCGTGAATTTGACCAGCACTGATGGTTTTGCGGCAGGATTTTCGAATAAATTCCAAACATGGGTCCACCAACCAATTGAACAGTTCCTGAATATTTTTCTCTTGACCTTCCTTCCACGCGGGATTCAGTTTATTTATCCAAGATTGAACGAATGGCTGCCAGCCAAGAACGCGCGGCTCTACGTATATCATTCCACAACGGGACACTGTGGCGGGCGATGCGTGTGCAAGATCCATCACTTCGAAGATCATGGACATCACGTTGGACATTTGTATTATTTCACCGGACGTTAGGCAAAGTTTTTTATTGTCGTCGAGAACGGTATTCAGGTTCTCGATCCACAGTGCATCGACCGGTCCGTCGAAAATAATCCATTTTCTATCCGGTGAGTCTTCGGCGGCATACGTTCGAAATATAACAGCGCATACACCGTCCGTCCATTCGGAAGAAACCGGATCGAAACATCCGTACAGCTGTCCTAACGTTATAGACTTTGGATTAATCGTATAATATTTCGTCGTCGCTCCGTTCTCGTCGCCCCGTTCGTGCATTAAAGTTAGAGCATCGGCCAAGGTATGGAGAACCGAGGTCTTCCCACCGAATGGTTCTCCAACGAGCATAAATCCGTGACGAACGATCATCATTTCGAACGTTTGTATGATTTTTAGGAGAAAACCATCCACTGGTTGCAAGTTATATTTGTCAGCAACCTCGTAAACAGCTCTTAAAAGTACTTCATAACTTGGAGATGGAAGTTCCAATCCAGGAAACAGATCGGATACGATACCTTGGAAAAGTGGAACATCGTGAGCCAAGAACTTTGGTAAATTCACATCGATCACGGATCTAAGCAGAAGCATGGACTCATCCTCGTCTGGAAATTGTAGTTTAATGTTTTGCGCGGCTGTTAAGACTGTTTTCACAGCTCGCATGCCATAATCGTAGTGAGATTGCGTGGACAGTTGCTCGGAGCATAACTTGTACGTCGTCACGATTTTCGTAGAGAGTTCTCGAGCGCTACTAAATCCAGAGGAGTAAAGAAATATTTCAGCGATCATAGCGTAATCCGGTACCATCATTGCTACAGTTCTGAATAGAACTTTCAGATTGTCTGGCAACTCTGTACGACCTGCGTAGCCAGGGTTCATTGTGATGCAAACGTAAACGGCAGGATTTAACCTCAATTCAGTGCCCTCGAAGACAAACGTTTCCAATTTAGCTCGTACTGCCTGGGTGATGGAAAGCATTTGCTGTGCAACTACAGATAATACTTCCAGTTCGATCCTGTTAAACTCATCGAAACAAGACCATGCTCCGCACGAAGCAAGACCTTTGAAGAACTTTCCCATGTTTTTATAGTCGAGACCTTCGGAGCAATTGAAAACTACGCATTGTATCGCTATAGCTCTGCTTAAATCTTTCGTCGTTTCCGTCTTACCGGTACCAGCTGGACCTTCCGGTGCACCGTTCAAGTGTAACGAATATGCACCGATTAAAGTGCGGTAACACCTATGGAGTAGAGTCCCGTTAAATTTGTTTCGACAATTCAACACCTTCTTTCTTACCTATCTGTCAGAGGAGTGATAACGAGGCGAGGACAATTTCCAATGTATTCGTATGCGTAAGCCACAGCTGTATATATAATTCTAACAAACACATCATCTTCCCAATAGTAGCGCAATTGCGCTAACCAATCAAAATCCGTTTCGTTTATGATCTTCTTGTCGATCAATGATTTTACCACATCCATAGCATGCACGTCCAGAGTAATAAGAGCATTCAACGTAGTTCTATTTTGTTTCGATAATTGTCCTAAGGATGGTACGTTTTATTTAATAACAGCAAATGCTTTAAGCGAGCCACGTGTACCTCTGACTAACTCAACCATCTCTAAGATTTGAGATCTAAGTTTAGTATGCAGTGTTTCCATTGTCGAAGGAATATGAGTCATGAGACTATTTTGAACTTCCATACTCCAGTAAATTTGAGAAACGCATAGGACGACCATACCAGGCCATATACATACCCATATGACCCGTTTATTAACTTCATAATCAAGGTAGCTCATAAGGATTTCATGCCTTACAGATATCGACATTTGTTCTTCGACCTATAACCTCGAGACAGGTTGCATACCGTTGTATATTCGATTCGAATTTTGTTCCTGTAAATATGTTGTGATCGCATACTTGAATAAGCCATCGTTCTACGCAGCCTCTTGCGGCAATGGTTGAAATTTTTTCTTGCATTCTAACTTCTTCATAATCTTCGCTAAACATCGAACATATTTCCATATCTTCGTCAAATCTATCGTATTATACTTTATTAGAAAATCGAAATTGTTATCGCGTTCCTAACCATTAACATCCAACGAGAATAGTTTACCGCAGTTTATTTATCCCTTCGAATAATTTTCGAAGATGGGGTTGGACTCGAAAGGGTTCTTTTGTTTCAGACAGTATTTCTAACATATCGTCGTTACTCAAAAAGAAAAATCTTGGGAAGAAAAGTCTCTTCTTCTCTAAGTAATTTAGTACTCCATCATTTACCTTTTCCATTAATTCATTAGCCTCCTGCATGATTTCTAGAAGACCCACCTGTGTAAATAGTCCCGTTACTTTAACGTTACGATTACTACAACGATTCAAAAACTTACGGAACCGGCAGTTTCTCGTACACGAGGATCCTTTGCAACGCCACTCATTGCGCTACGAAATATTCTATCGACTTGAGAGAACAGTACTTCTTCATCGGGTAACTGTGCTACAATATCTTTACTTGAGAAGATGGGTAACAAATACATCCATTGTACTTGAACCTAATGTAGAAATGTAAAAATTATATCTATAAACGTAAAGGGAATATACCGTGAAGCTTCGGAAAGTACTTTGGTCCATTCTTCGATCGTCGACTGTATTCGAAGTAGAAGAAAATAAAAATTTTTAACTTCTTCCTCGATAAGTTTGACAAACGCGGAACCTCGCATTGTTTGAGTTTTTATAATATGTTCCTCCAATAGAGCATAAATATCATCTAATTGCGTCAAGATGTTTACTCCTGAGTCTTTATAGAGCGAAATGGTAAATAGTACATCGTCCCATTCGCCGATCATTTTTGCCAATAATTCCTCAAGCATAAGTTGTTTCGTTGCGCTTATACTTATCGTTTCGTACCTTGATCGAATATAGACTTAAATCAACTGTCTGTTGTATAAAACAGAGTGGAAAATATCTAATTTATAATACGTTAGAGAAAAAAGCATGAAAGTAATAAAAATTCTGTTACTTTTCCAAGTCTTCCATTAAATTCATATTTATAATTTTTCGAAATATTGTTCCGGCATCAGGAGTAAGATCGAAACCGGCTATAGCCGACATTTCGTCCCAATGGATTTGCCGGATCGCGGGATTTCGAAAAACAGCTAGCAACGGTATATATTGCTGCGTTAAGAATAATGGCAGTAAGAAAATATTCTTGACAAACGGCTGGCTATCGTGTCTTAAAAATCACCTTGAACCACTTGATATCTTCGATAAGCTGATGACAAAGCTTTAAGGGCGCCGGCTGTTGAAAAGGGTCCGGTTCGTCTGGCGATCCCTTGAAACTAACGAAAATATCGCGATGCCTTAACACTCGATATCTTTATTAACTAAATACGTTCGATATCGTATCCATTACCTATGCGGGTAATTCATAGCGATTTCTAACTTTATTCTTGTTTTGTACTGTTTACTGATTTTGTTAAAATTAGTAAAATAATCAGTTGCCTTATTTTCGATATCGTTCGAATCCAAGTACTCGAACGGACCATCTAACCAAACATCTCGATGTCTTTGCCACTGATAGCCACGATAAATTAATTCATAATATGGCATTATATTGTCTTTCAATTCATTGATTCGTGGATATTGCGAGAGAGGATATTTGAAAAGTTTCTCCTCGTCGTTGATGCATGTTATTCTCTCATCCATACGATCTAAATCACGCGCAAACTTTCGCATATATTCTATATAATCTCGTATTCGATTTGCGTCATCCATATCGTTCATAATTTGCAATCTAAAATCAGCAAAATAATGATACAATATTATAATATATATTACAAGAGATTCAAAATTGTCAATCAATTCTCCTATCATAGGGGTTTACCTAGGAAACATGTTTTCTACATCCGCGTTTAAATCTTCGATTCTTTTCTGAAGTTTCTCCTCTAATTCAAATTTAATTTGCTCATACGCTGCGCTATTCTGTTCGAATACCGGTCTTATCCGCTTTAACCAATGAATAGTGGTGTTATTTAATTCGATATGATCTTTGGTTAATGCTGTCATCCCGATTAACGACGCCATCATGCGCAACGATAAAGTAATTTTTTCTTCTAACGATCTCATTAACGTTGATGCAGCAATTAACATATATTCACCTGAAAGGAAATTATATCACTTGATTCCTTTCTGTCTGGTACATTTACAAATTTTCTTCTATTCGGTTGGCAACTAAGTTGCCAACCAATCCAATAGATTTCTTACTTAAAAAATCTTCTTATTTAAAAACGTTTATTTAAGAAATTTACCTAATTCGAGTAATTCTTTAGTAGTATGAGGAATGTTCAAAGCACGTTCTCTGATCATTTCGAACGTATCGCAAATTTCGAGATTGTAATTTCGATGGGTTTCGACCAACTTCTCGATAATTAGCCTACGTACTTCTTCCGTATAATAAAGAAGTCCTGCTTTTGCTGCGACTTGATGAATTATTCCGATCGAAAAATATTCGTGATCCGGCTGGAATAAAACTAGATTTCGTGAACTCCCATTACTTTCTTCCAAATTAAGTAAATGTCGTGTCATATGTGTATCTATGTATGTGCATAATAGTGTACCATGCCATTTATTTCTCGAATGAATTGGTTAAAATCTTCAACTTTGGATACACATTCTTGAAACGTGCGTCCCGTCCTAACGTAAGCAACGATATTTTTGTGCGTTTCTGGATCGAAAACAACTTGAAATTTATTAGACAATTCTTCGATGTAACTATTGAAAGGTTGAAAAGTATCTTGTAAAGTCTCTGCGAGACGTCGATGCGTTTCTTCTAGATATAGTTCTGGTAATACAGCTTTAATGTTCTCGCACTGAATCTTTACACCGACCCAAGAATCCAGTGGCGGTAATTGTTGACCGACATGACTAATTTGATCAACTATGCTATGAAATGCGTGACATATCTCACGCATCGTCGGACTAAGAAATAGCTTGTTGTTCTCGCATTTTAATTGTAACTGCAGGGCAAAAATATCAATGAATATTTCTTCGACTCATTGCCAATTGCATATTTAAATAATGATCTTCAATCATACTTTACGAAGTTAGCAGCAGTAGTTGTCTTTGAACGATTTATCGATCGATACCAATCGATCGAACGATAAAAATTCGAAATATTCAAATAAATTGTTGTACCTTGAATAAAGGCACCGATTGTTTGTCTTTTAAAACTTGAAGCAAGTATTCGATAGTGTTTATCATGCGCGTGACCACTTGAAGCGCGAGCAAATTATTAGCGCAATTGAGAAAGTCTGGCAAAGAGGGTTGAGGCACGTCGTAAATGTAGCGGGGTTGAGAAATTAATCGCACGATGTCGCTGTAATAGGTACTACTGATCATCAGCGCGCCTTTTTTCGTATCGTTTTCCACCAAATCCAAGAACCTACGATTGTCCGTTACGAAAGGCTATTAACGTTCATTGGTTAAGTTTTATTCGATATACGCTAACGTGTGTGGGATAAGAACGGAACGCTGTTCAGTTCGGGTATTAATTTTTAAAAACTATACAATCGTTACATATATCACCTGTTGAAATCAAGATAATCAAAATCCAATCGATATCGGCCAAAATTACAAATCCACTCTGGCATCAAGATATGAGCTTTTGCAACAATGTTCCTCATCAATTTATGAGGTAAATAATACTTTCTTCTAATTGCGCATCGATGTTTTAAATACTTTGGATAAAATTCTGTCCGTCCAGCGAGTTTGTACGGAGGAATTTGTTCTAAATCTACATTACACACATCTTGACATTCGATCGCTACTACTCTTTTCACAGCTAAATCGTGCATCGCTTCGTAATAACGTATCTTCGTTTCGAGCATTTGCTCCTCGAAAATATTCGCGTACTTGTATCGTAACCCAGCCGATATTAAACTTCGTATGGTCTCTTCCTGTTCCTAAACGTTGAATCATACGTTACGTTTATTATACGTTAAAAACGACATAATGCATTTTGAAGTTACGTACAGGTAACAGGGTATTTGCGGGCAAGTTATTTGCAAACTCTTTCATCTTCGCGAAGTAGAAACTCTGAGGCTGTTCCAGTTGGCATTCGTTAATAACCTGACAATTACTTTCCTTCCTTTCATGACGAATCTTTGACTTCGTTGCCATTAATTCCAATACCTTTCGCGCATCTCCGCTCTCGTCATTGATCTTTCGAACGATAATCAACTTTTCATTTTCTCTCGTTTTTAGAAAAATAGATCGATATACCTTTCGAAGTTTAATTGCATTTTTAGACAACTGCTCCATATCGCAGCAAAATTTGGTGTCAGATGTTGCAGTTACTTCGCATATTATTCTTTCCTCTTCTTCTGCGTCTGGCATCTTTAACTTTTTCTCTGGGTCGTTTGTTTCTATTTTTTTTTTTTATTTATTTTTGAATAAATTTCCCTTTTGTGCTCGCATCCGCGCGAGAACGGGTTATGAAACCGTAGAATTGAAAATCGACGTTGAATATCGCCACTTGTTTTTGAACTTGCCGCAAGTTATTTATCGCAAATTATAAGTGCTCGTGTAGCGATTCAAATTATTACGCTTAAGTAATTCTTGCAAAAAGTTCACCTTTTTTATTTCATATGTACACATATGTGACACGAGTTCGTTTTTATCTTACAATTAGTACTGTTTAAAAAACAATAACGATTTCAAATAAATGCACGTAATCATTGGCAATGAAATGATTATATTTAAATGTAGGAAAAAGAAAAATAGAACAGATGATCGAAGATAAGAAACAAGTAAAAGGTGCTTTTTGAAAATGAAATTTGAAGATCAAACTATCCACGTGTTATATATTATATTATATACTTTGTTCGAATAGTAGAATAAAAATACATGTTGAAAATAATATGTTCTCATTAGTAAAGATATGCTAAAAAAGAAGGCAAAATTTTTGGATATCTCTCTGTTTAGTAGGTATTCCGCCCATAAATTTACAAAAGACATTTGAATGAGGGTTTCCCACTAATCTTTGTCTATACCACGTGTTGACGGTTTGATCCTCTAAAATTCTCAAATAACTGTCTTTCTTTCGAGTAAAGGGAACGTCGAATTATCACTAGAAACGGATAGGGTATACGAACAAGATGAAACCAGAAAAATTACATGACAATATGATTATGATTCTTAATCATTATAAATTATACTTTTATCGTTTCATCTGTAAATATCGAGTGGCGATTATTTTTTTTTTCCCCCATAATCGTATATTAGTTGACTAGAACTTCAAATATCACGTCTTTAGAATTCTACTCAACGTTCTTGTCGAATTTTATAATAAAACGATCAGATAAAATCCTGAGACAAATCTGATATTTACTATCTTGATATATATGCATAACATCGTGGAAGTAATGTTTTTCATTTGTTGAACGTATATACGCAACGTACCTTCGAATACCAACGTAACTTTCACGATCGCGTATAAAATAGATTTCGACGATAGCTGATAAACATCGAAGATACTTGTACTGCGCATACATACCAGAGTCACGCTTAACTAAACCAATAATTATAACAGATTATCGGGCAAAAATTATTTTGTCCTGTTTTCGTTGAAAATCGCAGAGAAAGATTGATAGCAATGAAATATTTTTAAAAAAATTTCGCATCTTTTCTCCTTGTTATGTTATTCTAATGTTCGTCGTATAGATCCACTACTTCTTATACTATAACCGAATTGTACAATCGTTTCATTCTCTAGCGCACAAAGTTATATACAAAGATACGCTTAAGAGAAATACCTTCTCGTACATGTATCTCGAATAATTAATAACGTTCGCTATAATCACATTTTCGCTGTTCGTATCTTATAATGCTACAAATAATTGCTCAGACAAATACACCGATAAAGCAATGCTATGTACAAGATGTTCCGCGCATGTCATTGAATAACATTTATAATACAAAAAGATTAACAATAATGGTGGCTTTAGCTATTACTTCCTATGGTCATAGAATATATACAAGATCGCGAAAACAAAGGTAATGCTTTTTATACCAATTCTATCACAAGCAAATATGCTGGCGCGTCTTCTTCATGATAACTGATTATTTAAATAGCGATGTAGCAATAATACAAACATAGAGTATAATAAAACATATTGCAGATATACATAGTATGCATAGAAAGCTCCATGCTTTATAACAGTTTACTATTATGTACTAAGCTTTATAACATTTATCGTGAAGTATGTATAGTAAATTCTTATTATGAATATAAATGGTAATGCTAGTTTGACCTATTTCGCATGATGTACAGATGATGCTTCGATAACAATACATTGTATAAAATATTTTAAATGGCGAACAAAGCGAAGCCATAAAAATAGAAGAATATATATTTTTTAATGCGTCGCCTATTTGTTGCACTTATGTTGCAATTTCTCATTAACGTTACAACGTTTAACGAGTTTTCGTTCGAGTTTGTAAAGCATCCCTTCAGTATATACACATTGGATAAAAAAGAAATTTAAAAAATAGTCAATTTTTAATTGCTTTAAGAATGATAGTTGTTTGTAGACACATGGTTAATATATATCGACAAGATAATTCCGATTTGTTAATAGTGAGAACCGATTTGAACAATGTGTAACAGTACTTGGGTGAATAATTATGATACTTATTAATCGCATTCTATGAAATAAACTTAACAAATAAATCTAACAAATTTACATGTAACAAAAACAACTAGAACAATCCAATGTAAACGAAAACTCAATAAGAAAAAAATGTAAAGGATAAATTTTTGTTTTAATTTAACTCCTCGCTTAAGTGCATCGCGGTGAAATATATATCGACATATGCTTTTTTCTTTTTTCCTTTCCAAAAAAGTTATCCTTTATGTAAAAGAAATAAAGTTGTGTATTTATATGTTAGGGGAAGGCTGCATGCTTTATGAGAATCCTTTTCCTTTTAAAATGATACAAAGAATTACGCTATAAAAATAACGTTCCTCTTTTAAAGATAAAATTCGTTTGATATCATAGTAAATGTCTTTACACGAAAATGAAAGGAATCTCTCTGCTTTACATTTCGAAATATCCTTAATTAAATTTTAATTATTGTTGGATCACAATGGTAAAAGATCGATCAAATTAGCACGGGGTTGTGTCGATGACTCAGGAAAAAATTCTGTCAGTTTATCGTATAATTCAGTTCTCAAACTATGAATATCGCGCGTAGTCGAATAACATAACGACGATGTATCCATGTTAATTAAATTTCCTAATACGGCGTCTGAACTATTTGAATTTGTGGCTTCTCCTAACAAGGAGTTTTGTTCTCTGAATAGAAGGGATGTTAACAATTGAAACTGTAACGAAGAAATGCATACATTTGAAAAGGCAACATTGGCAAGGAGTATTCAGTATTCATTCGTTACTGATTAAAAAAATGCTACTACCTCTTTCGTTTGTTCCACATCGTTATGATCAATAATTTCCGATACTTTGGTCTGTAAATATTCGAGTGCTTCGACGCTATTGTTCAAAGCTAGCTCTTTGAATTTGTGCTTTCTAATAAGTAGTTTGCATCTCTTTAGGATTTGTTCATGAGACGGTCTGCATAATTTTAATTGCCAAAAATCATCGAGACGTAAATTTGGAAGACAGGACCTACCAGGGTTCCCTCCAAATAAAAAGTGAACCTAATAATATATTACGTAACGTTATTGTTGTATACTGCACAAACATAATAATTTCTTATAAATAATATACAACAAACCTTCTTTACGTGATCATAAACCAATTGATGCGCATATCGTGGACATGGTTCATAATCTTGCATTTTACTCCAATATTTCTCTCCAACATTGTCATTTCGATAAATGCAAGACCATTTATTGTTCTTAATACTATACACCCAAAAAGAATTTTGAACACTATCAAATCTTTTACCTTTGTCTTTACTTAAACCCTGAATAAATAGGAATAGAAAAGAATTCAAATACTACTGTTAACGAGTATTGTTTGTATTATGGATATGATTAACAAAAATAATTATATGATACAAACCGATAAAACATATATTTCTCCCAATTCAGGGTCAATAGTGGCTCTTTGCGTAAATCCAGCCGCCGGAA
This sequence comes from Bombus impatiens, assembly GCF_000188095.3. NCBI lineage: Eukaryota > Metazoa > Arthropoda > Insecta > Hymenoptera > Apidae > Bombus > Bombus impatiens. Next base: position 290,488 of record NT_176780.1, on the reverse strand, counting down.
CATGATTTGAATCTTTAGCACCGAAATCGTTAAATATGTGTTCAATGTGATTTGTATCAACTTCGTACGTAAAAAAATCGCTAAGATCCTCTTTACCTCTCTGACCTGCGAAAATATATAATCTCCGCAATCCCTGTAAGAGGATGAAATTTTTCAATTATATTACATCCATAATATACATCGTACGATATTACGCATACATACAGGATGAAACAACATAGAATGACCAGCTCTAGATCTAATAGTTGGTGCATTAGGACATGGTTTTGCAATGTCACAGGCAAGTTTGTTCCAGGTACCAGTTGGTACATGATAAGAATACAATCCAGAAAAAGTGGGTTCAGTCGAACTTGACATCATAACGTGATCTTCGGAACTATAGATTATAAATGAACATATTAGAGCACCAACTGATACAGTTGCAGCTATTGTTTTACTTACCATGTTGGAGATACAAGAACACGACCGCCAAATATGTAAATTGTCCGTTTTTCAACATCCATAGACATTTGATGATCGAAAATTAATTGAGGTCCTCCTACGGCGAACGTATCTTCTGATATTTGTGTCCATTTGTTCGATTCAATATCATATACAAAAAAATCACTCTTCAAATTTTCTGGCGTTCTATATTCTGCATCCAAGTATTTACCAAGAGTAAACAGTTGCCTGCGATCTGGGTCAAGGCACATTTTATGGCAAGATCTTGCGCTTGGACCACCCTGTAATTTAACATTTAAATTCTCTATCGAGAATAATATATATTTTCTTTTGACAACTTACCACAGCTTCTGTATCTTTACATATAATGGTCCATCTGTTAGAAGCTATATTATACACCCACAAATCTGAAAGGTCTTGATTGCCATCCCACCCCCCAAAAAGATATAGAAGTTCTGCAATTGGATCAAGGACCATTTGGTGGCCTCCTCTCATTCCTGGTTTACCATCATTGAATGATAACTTAGTCCAAACTGCTCTATAAGTCTGAGCATTGATATAGTCATTTAAAAGACCCACTGTATTATAAATCATATTACTTTCTAAGATTGTGTCAGAATAATATAAAACAATAAATAAAGGAGAAAAATACTCACTCATTACAGCATTACTTATGAAGCATTCAGCTTGTAAGTGGTCACCTTTTGTAACCAATAAATCATATAATCTGGTCAATGTAGGGTCTTCAAGTGGAACACCAGTAACTCTTTGCAATGTTTCTACAATTTCAGACTGCTCTAGCTTTCTAAAGTGTTTCATACACAGCCTTATAACTTCTTTTTGGCGATACTGTAATATATTCGTACAGAACAAGTATGTAGAATACTTAAAATATAAACATATTGTCATAAGAGACATTGTCATTTAGTTAAATATTGTTATATATTTACCGCATTAAACCATTCGATACTAGGTTTTACGATGTTAACATCATCAGTACCAGTTAGTTGTACATGCCAAATAGAGAAATTAAAACTAGGACCCCACGATTGCAATGGAACAATCTTTATATACCTAACTGGAAAATAATTTTCTTCATTTCCTAACATATGCTTCAAATCAAAAGTTTCTGATATTGAATCATTTCTTAAACCACTGAAAGAGAAAGTAAACAATAGATTAACAATATATAAATACACCTAAAATTATTCCTTTCTATTGCAAGTTCAATACTTACTTTTCTAGAAGTTCCATCATGTTTTGTGGCTCTAAACTGCCATATATCTTGAACTTTTTTATGTTACATACATGTGTTTTCTCGTATTTACCAAATGTAATTGTTTTCACAATCGAGGGAAATCGCAATTTCAATATAAGAAACTGAAAAATCCAAATTATCTATTGTACACATTTATTATGAAATATTAGTTTCAGCGACATAAAATAACGAATATTTTTTTGACGTAATTAAAGAAAGACTTGTAATTTGAATATCTCTATAAATTTCGCAACAATATTTTCAATCTTTTGATTATAAATCGTGTTATTTTTAAGCAATGTTTACCTGTGGATAAGTGTCAATATCGGAAGACCAGCGCGATGTCTGATCTGATGGTTTATCTACAAGGATATTTCTAAAAAAAGAAAAAGAAAATATTATTTTAATACTTGGCGAAAAATCCGGCGTAATTAATGCAAATATTTATTTCATAATTTCACATATAATGGTTCTTATCGTTCAACATAACCGTCGTTTTAGGTTAGAGAATCATTACCATGTAATAACTGATTTTTGTTTTGTAATTACAAAATGTATTCAAAGGAAAATCGTTTAAATACTAGTAAAGTGCTTACTCTGGCACATAGCATGAGGAAAAACTGGAGCATTTATAAATTTTGAACTCCAAAACTTTTTGAAAATTGCTACTCTCCTTGGACGCCATGTTACACAAATGACATAAGCTTTAACACTAAATACATATGTGTACCATTTTTATAGATACATATCTAAGGACGAGTGCTGTATGAAAACATGACCCGGTGAACGATTTAATGTCCTTAATGTACAATTTAATTTTGCAGTTAATCGTAATTAAATTTCATTTAAATAAATTTCAGTTGAAATTTCTAATATTTTAAGACAGCCTATTCTCTATTTGTGTACAACCTTTATTAAAACATAGAACACTATTTGTAAAATTCAAATTACATATTTGTAATAAATGTAGATATAACGCTTCAGGACTTTTCATTATTTACACTAAATTAACGAATTCATAAATACATATATTCTATTCTCTCATGTATATTTAATATTGATATATAGTTGCCGGTAATTATGATGGAATACAAAAAATATACACAATTTACAGTTATAGGCCAAGGGCAGAAAAGTTATAACAAATGAAATATGTGTTGTGTGTGTGTGTGTGTGTATATATATATATATATCTATGCATATATGTGTGCGTATATATGGATGTATACATATATGCACATAAGTTGGTATATATCCTGTAGGGTAATGTAACGTATTTTTACAAACAATACATATTTGTTCACTGTACTCGTAGTTGTCTCCTTAATAGACGTTACCGCTAATTAATTGGCCCCTCCTTACAATGTTATATGTTTATTGCCTGATCCGACGAAGATTTCTCAAATTATTCTGCCCTCTGGCGGGCGAAAAATGGCTCAAATGAAATCTGTTTTGTCCTTACTCGCTGTTATAAATAAACACATTATATTTAAAGCACTTAATTAACATCAAATCACCTATCCATTAATGAATTATGACAACTTTTGCATAGTTTGTTTTCAAGTACGTGCTTAATGTTAATTACGTTTACAATTTATATACAATCAGGTATCATCGATTTAACTAAAAGAATTTGCTTAAAATTAGGAAAAAATTGAGCTTAACTCAATTCGAAACCTGCACCAGCTTGTATCGCATATAAAAGTTTTTCGCGTAGAGTTTTCTCATCTGGAAATTCTGGTAGCTTTAACAGATTCATACAGGTACTGGAAGTCGGCAAGCGATCAACACTGCCGGCATGTTGAATACAAAAAGGTGGATCAAGTTCCTAGAAAAAAATCAACATATATTTATATGTATATCCATCTATTTATATACATATACACGTACCTATCGATTAGTCATCAAAAAAGAAATAACCGCTTTGTACCTTAAATCCAAGTAAAGGCGGTCGACTGCAGCTCGTAACGAATTTGAGTAACTGTCCTTTTTGCTGGTCGTTAAATTCATTAACAACTTTCCAAAATGCAATGATTGTCGGATGATCAGGGGCATATCCTCCTGTGTAGTTAGTATGCAATTTTAAGTCGTTCACATCGACCGGGATTTGTGCACCCGATATCAAAACCTGCAGCTCCTTATTATTAAACATTTGAAGCCAATCCAAGGGAATCACACTACCTATACCTTGTTTGAATGCATAACATTGCGCTCTAATCTGCTTATTTAACTTATAATCGGCCATCAAATGAATATATTCGATACGATTATGATTTGTAACAGGAATATTAGCACCGCCTGGTTTTAATTCATCGATTCGTCTTTCACCGAGTTCATCCGATAATACAGTGAAATCCAAACCAAGATCCGTAACATCGCCTTTGTAACTTTTTAGGTACAAAAGGTTCCTATACATAATCGGATCTAAGGAAGCTAAATGATGAACATCGACGTCTGACTGACGTCCAACGATCTTTGATAGAAAAAATTCTGCGAACGGAAGTTCGACTAATAAATTCTCGTACAAAGCTTTTCCAAGAATTCTACCGATAAAATAATAATGCTTCGGGAAATCGTCAACCAATAATTGTACTGTAGGATTTGGATACAGCATATTATCCTTGGTAAGCCTGAAAAAGCCTCTGTTAGGGTCGAAGCTTGTTTTTAACAATTCCGATAAAAATTCTCTAAACAGACCACCACCGTCTACACCAGCTTCTTCTAAACCAGCTGTATTAAAAAGCTGTACACGCATTTTTAATCGCAATTCTGGCTCATTTTCCGGTGACAATTTCTCAAACGCATCCTCGTAGAGGTAGTTTCTTCTTACCGATATTTGTATCGACGGTCCTTGCATGAAGTGCGTCAGTTCACCTTGTTGTTCCGTTTTATCTCGATAAATCAACGATTGAAATGCCACTACTCGATTATTAAACGGCACAACAAATGGTATTTCGCGAAGGAGTGTCAACGTTCGAACTTCTTTTGCGGAAAGAGGTGGCCCTTCTTCTAAGTCTTCTCGGGTGAACACTCGTAATCCTTGAAAGGGAATATACCCTCTCAATCTACGTCTGCGAAATGTGAAATCTTGAGGTTTATCAATTGGTATTACAATATTCGAAGCTATCCAGTGCCCTTCTGGACAAAATTGCCGTCTTAAGTCTCGCATATGCAGCTGGCGTAATAAGCCGACTGTTACTTTGAACAAATGCGTCCACATTTGCGTGTCCTGTTGGTTTTGTAGAGAACATGACGGACCAAGAACAGCTCTCTTATAATCGTCTCGTACGGTGGGCCGACTATCGGGAAATGCAAGCTCTACTAAACCTAAGCAAACGCCTTTTAAATGACTTGACAGCAATACCAGTTCTGAAGTAGTAAACGGCATCGTTTGTTGTCCGTTAATGTCTAAAGATTGATCTTGAATGAAAAATTCCGTGTCGTGTAACGTTGCTATAAGTAAACTAAATAGTGAACAAAATACAGCTAACAGTGGAACTATTTTTTTCGTATCTTCCGTAGAAAGACCAATTCCCCGTGATATGATTTGTAAGAGAGGGGTTGCTCCACCAAATAGGGACATTTGACAAGCCGATAATAGAGCAGACCATAAATTCTTTAAAAATGCTGGCTTAAAAGCGAGCATATATAATAGTTTATACTTATGAATGGCTAATTTGTCAGTAATTAGCAAATGATGACAGAGTTGGCACAATGGTTGCAATACAGCTGGATCTTTGCTTCGATCTACCGCTAAGAGTATTCCTTGAACACGTTGCTCTTCATTTAGCATTTCTATACATTCGTGTAAAATATCGGCTTGATCCTGATCAATCATATTTGCAGTAGATTCAGAGTCCGAATCACTTCCTTGTTCTATATTTTCTTCGACAGTTAATGGTATTATAGTTGAACTCATAGATGCAAGAACTTGTAAATAAGTAATAACAACATCTTTAGATTTGCATGTGGCTGTAATAAAGAGGAAATTTCATTAATTAATGTTCTTTTCTATTTTCATTAATTGTACTGTCGATTATTTTGTATACTTACAAATTCGATTTGATTCCAGAGATAAAATGGAATAAAGTAAACTTATTGTTGGTTCTAGTTCAATTCTATCGATACATTTTATTAGTTGATTATATGGAAACTCTATAAATTCGGATAAGGATGGAATGATAAACATTCGTATTGGATCAGATATTTTAGAAGATAATATACTTTTACAAAGTTCTTGTAAAACAAGCATAGAAAAATTGTCTTCATGTTCTAAAAAAGAAATTAAATCTAATGGTCGTTTAATCATGTCCAGTAAACATTTTGAAATTGGTGTTGGTGCAACAGAGGTTGGTTCTAACATAGATGGGACTTTATTATCTATTAATTTTCTTAATTGATCAAAATATTTATGTTTTATCAAATAAATAAAGATATTTCCTAGATATTTATAACTATTTTCATGTAGGACTTTTTCTGCATCTTCTCGACTTGTAAATGTTTCTAATGCTCTTAATGGTATAGCCAATGAATAAGCTCCATTCATTAAAGCTTCTGAGTTATGTTGCATACACATGCGAAGAATCCATCTGTATATAAGACATACATTTTATTCACATTTTTAAACAACAGGCGACACTTACTATGTCGTATTTTTTGCTGTACAACCTACCTTAATCTCCATAACCATTCTGAACAATTCACGCATTTCTGTTTGATTTCTTGTTGGTGTTTCAAAAAATGTTGAAGTATCCAAACTAGTCTGCTAGCATCCAAGGTGTGATTATAAAAGAACAATAACTTTTGGAAATATATTGTTAACTCATCTAAATTTAAATTTCTACGACTACTTATTTGTTGCTCTTCGTCAAATTCTTTTCGTTTAATTATTTTCATATGCTTCCTTACTATGAAACCACGTATAAGTGCCTGAATCTTCAGTGCTGCATTATGTCTTTTACGCTGTTGTTCTCGTTTTAAACGTTCTAACTGTGCATGCTGCAACAGAACTGACTTCTCATCTCTTCTACTTGCACCTGCTAAATTTTGCTGTGGTTTACGTCTGTAATCTCCTTCAAAACTGTACATGATGTTTCGATTTCTTTTTAATAGCATAACATTCCTATTCCTTCTTTTGAAAAAAAATAATAACAACACCAATTAACAGCTTTTTCTATGATTCAATATATTTGAGAATGAACAATAATTTTTTCAGTACTTACAATGTGGCAAAGTTGATGACAGTTTTACTCAATGATTCACTTTCTGATGTATTCCAAACATAAATATTTTGCAGAAAAGTATCATTTCTTAATAATTGAAAAATATTGTCATTTATCTTTGTATTCTCGACAATAGTTAATGTGATTTCAAAATTAACGGCATCGCCGGTTTTGTTCAAAATTCTAATTTATATAGAGTTAAAAATTTTTTTGCTCTATAAGGTTAAGATGTACAATAATTACTACTTTTCTCGATTTATATTGCGGTACAATTTACGTTGAAAATTAAACTATGGGCATATTCTCAGAAGAACATTTATTTTGTGAAAATGTCAGCAAAAAGCAACTAGCACCAGATCGTACGTATACGTCTAGTCATCAAATACTCGCCATATTTTATTTCACCGACATGTTGAAAATCGTAGATATTATATACGCCTGCGCGTGTGTATATGCAGGTTTTGCGTGCAATGTGTTGTAAAATTTATGCCTGTATATGTCCATGATTTTCCTTCGATGAATCAAGCTAACTCTGCATATTCAATTCTGTTTTTCGAAGGAATAACTTGATAACATACTTGAAAAGATACTTAATAACTTAAAATATACCGTACTTAATGACATAAAGAATTTTAAGTAAAGAAAAAGTGGAAAGTATGTGGCTGATTTCGGAACGCGTTTCATTTGTTGTGTAAAATTAAATCAAGAATGGCCGGGAAGATGGCGGCGGCAGAGTTAAAACATGATAATGTTTCGTGCTATGAAACTGTGAAAAAAAATGTATCGATAATAACATTACACAGGGAAATAGAATGTTATCAATTTAGATTGTTAGACTTATTTTACTACTTAACTTCTGTCAGTTTTTTTTTCATCGATATAGCAACAGGTGAACAAAGAATGAATGTTTACTCCGTATTCCTTGTAATGAAATGCTTTTCTTTGTATGAAAAATAGTACAATTTATTAAAGAACATATTTCAATAGATATAAAGGATAATTATTGAATCAATGTATGTTTAATACGGTCTCTATATTTAAACCTGAATATTACAATTGCAATTAATTTAGTACATATTCATTGTATTTGTATATACTTTTTAATGACATAATTATAACAATGTAAGATAAAAATTACATCTTAAAATTATCTATAAGTTCTATATATTTCTTTTATACTTGGGGTATAGTATATAATGAGTATAAGCTTGGACTGAATGATCTTTCATAAAATCATTTATATTACATGATAACTAAAATTTTTTTAATTTTTACTTAAGTGAAAAATATATACATTTGAAACATAAAAATGAAGTTGTGTTTTTTGAAACAATAAAATAAAAGTGATAGAAGATATGTTTAATCTTTTAATATACACATAAAAAGTATACAATAGTTACCATGAAACAAAATTTTTGTTATAGATAGTATTGTATTTTTGGAATACTTTTTACAAGGGGAGTTTGTTTGGGGATGCTTTGCTTTGAGCTTTACAATTTTACCTGCAGGTGTTATTCAAATATTTAGTCTGAGATGGTATCACAGCGATGGTTCCATTAAGAACATACATTGGTTATTACATTTTTTATTCTTGGGAGTATTACACAGGTATTGTGTTAAGTTTGTTTTTACCAGCCAGCAGTTAGTTGTGTTTTTTCTGATAGGGTGAATTATTTTATTTTTAGGTATTTAATTTTACTTTACTCCACAATATATTCATTAAGGAACAAACGATTTGTGAAGGATAAAAATTGGGTATATAGACAGGAAAGTGATATATGTATGTTGCATTTATTTGAATCATTTATGGGGGCTGCTCCACAATTAATATTGCAACTGTATATCATGGCAGTATTACGTTATACACCATTATGGACAAGTAAGAACAAATAAAACAGTTATCTTAATCCAAAAAATTTAAAAACTGTTAATTCTATGGCAGAGATTATTATTGCTTAAATTGTATTAAAAAGAATTAAATATAACTTTTAGATTTATTATGCTTTTGTTTCTACTGTTACTCTTAAATATCTTGAGATATTATATGGGTAAATAGGAAAAAAGTTTAAAATCATGTTCATAAACTTTGTTAATTTCATCGAGCAATGATCTAGGAACATTTTGCATGTATTGTTTAACTAAAGTAGTGGTTGTAACTCCGCGTGGATTTATATTTTTCAAGTCATTTTTTTCATACAGGTATTCATTTAAACCTAATTCTTGTATTAAGAACTTTTGATCTCTATCAAAAGTATCAAATTTTAAAATGTAATTATACTGAATTAAACAAGGTTCACAAGTATCGATAAATGGTGCCCAATGTTCATCAAAATATTTTTCTTCCACTATAAATCGAAGAAATTCAGTAAACGTGGGTTCTAATTTTGTTTCATTTGGTTTCCTATAGCGATGGTATTTGTGTGCTATATGACGTCCAAATCTTTTATAATAATAATCTCTTCCTTCTATATGTTCTAATTTATCCCTATATGCAGATACTAAACGTTCAAATGGATGACGCACTATTAGAAATTTCGTTGTTGTATTTAACTTCTGCAACAAGAATGTTTGGCATTCAAATATTTGTATATTATATTTTGTTACTTTGTAGTCTTTATATATTACATACTTGATACACTTTTTTAACATCTCGATCACGTGGAAATGCTTTCCTAACAATAGTATTAATCTGCAAAATATTTTTGCGAATCAATTCCATAGCTGATTCTGTTAATACACCTCCAAGTGTAGCAAAGTGCTTCATCCAAGTAGAACTTGCTGCTTTATATATAGGACACCATGATAATCCATGTGTTCTGTAGAATATAAATTCAATAAATTTACACTTTACAATGCAATAGACGCAGTAAATTATGTGATACTCACGTATCAATAATCATATTCGATAATACATTGTCTAAGTTTGAGCTTGTTCTACCAATGATTTTACAATATTGTTCTAATTCATTTTTTCTAGATTTTAATTCCATTCTTATATTCCTCATCTCTTCTATTGAAAACAGGGCTATAGTAGATTTATTGCTTATTAGATTACTATGCTTATAATTTTCATTGCTGATATAATTTGCAATTTTTACATGTTTGCTTGCATGTAAATATGAATTACATAGCAAACTTAATAATAATATAAACAACATAAATATTATAACAAATATCATAACTAACTTTAATAGTATAAGTTGTCTCTGTAGAAAAATAGTTCATGTATAATATAAACGGCTTATTATTTTAATACTTATATTAAATAGATAATAGTACTTACTTGTAGTCCTGAGAACATGTTAGTAAAAACATACATATATTTCACTTTCAAATAATATAAATGCGCTATTATTGTTTAAAATAATAATACTTTTGAGACACAGAGGTATTAGAATTTAAAGAACTTGAAGAGAAACTAATATTGTATGGCTGCATATCTTCACATCCTTTGACCCGCCCCCATAGATAACAAAGGCAGTGGCATAGATATAATTGTCAGTATTCTATCTTCTTGTAGACTCTAAGATGTTTCATTATTAGAAACCAATTACACAGTTACTATCTAAGCATTCTATTTGGAAACTTACAGCACTGAAACTTTAAAAATAATGTTCTCTTCTCCCAGTAGGGTGGGTGTTTGTAGTGCTAAAAATAATATAACCGCCACTGTCACTGTCACTGACTAAAAGTTTTGAGCAAATACAAATGGCAATTATCTTAAAAATAAAAAAAATTAACAATGTTTAATACATTTTAAAATAAATAATTAAATAGGTTTATCCGCTGTAGTCTCCTTTTGTTCATTGAGCTGGGCTATAAGTACATATACAAAAGCAATGCACAAAATAAATCCTGATCATAATGAAGCAACATGGATAGTACTGACTCTTCAAGGTCTTTGGCGAGCTGGAATGCTGATATCCCGAATAGCTGTTTTGGTTTTAACAGTAATTTGTTTAAAAGAATGGTCTTTATTGTTTCTTGGTAAGTATGAGAGCGAACTAGCAAGATTGCTCAAAATAAACTCATGTCTTTCACGTAGTTCGTGTTCCACTCTGAATGTTACAGGATTCCACTGGCTTTTTATGACCATTTGGGTACTTCTCCAAAACACAGACTTTTGCCCAACCGTATGGGAAGAGCGTATTTATAATTGTATTATAGGATTTATTTATTGCTTCGATTTTTTTAATTTACGCGTAGGCAAATCTCGGTATAGAGTATTCGTGTTTTACTCTGTCATTGTAATAGAAAACATAGTCTTTTTAATCGTGTTTGTATTATGTTTTAAAGATGCGATAAAAGCTGAAGAAATAGCGATAATGACAGGTTTAATAATTGGAGGAATGATTATCGGCTTGACGAGCATGTTGTTCTACTATGGAAAATTTCACCCATCAAAAATCGGAGGTATATCTAAAGCTACCGATGAAAGCTCTAAGACCGTAACCAACAAAGCTGTCACCCCTAGATCTTTCAAACAGTATTATCCCAATTCATTCGCGTCGTCCTCCTGTTCTATTGATCATTCTCCAAGGGCTACTTCCGAGGAAATCACCACGGATAAACAATACTTATTAACTAATATCGTACAAAATTCGGAATGCACGGAAAATGGTATTATCAACCAAATCTGTCAAATTGAAAACGAACCAGCAACAACTGCTATTTGCCTTATTTCGGAGTGCGAGTCGGCGCACAACATTTCGAAAGACGAAAATATGTCGTCGAGCGGCCTACAAAAAAACACATTTTCCGTAACTGGTGACAATACGTGCGAATACCTTGAAATTCAAAACGATTGTAACGATTCCAATGAGAAAGATATTCATCGCCAGAAACGCAGAGGTATTTGTTTGCCAACGACTCATGGATTAGATATCGACAAAGATGTTTCAACAAAAGATCCAAATTCTTGTCTTCCATTGCAAAAGAGACGAGGTATCTGTTTCTCAAATCAGCTTATCCTTGAAATGGAGAACGATGTTCAGGAAAAGGTTGTGACCAATAGAAATTTGGTACCGGACGTAAGTACGAAACGCGACAAATTAGAAGAATGTTCTCGTGGTAATATTTGCGAGGATATTAACAGTATTACATTGTTAAGAGAGAGATTGGAAACTCCAACGATTTTTAACGATACTTGCGAGAAAATTGCAACGGAGGAAACAGAAAAATTGACGAAGGAGTTGCAGCAGAGGGATGAAACGATGAGTTGTGTTACGTCGATTCACGACTATGAGAATGTTTGTCCTCTTGGTGTGGCTAGACCACCGTGGTGCATTCGTAGTTGGAAAGGATATACGGATATAGAAACTTACATCCATGACGATAGCGTTGTCAGAGATAGAAGAAGAGATACTTTAACAAGTACAACTACCGGCACTACTTACAGTTCTGAGTTTTCCGACACGACTTGCGCGAGTTCGGTATTAAGAGGAATTCTGAAACAAGACGATTATCTCGACACGCTTACATATGATTTGATAGATTCTCGAGAGTTAAAAACGACATACAATGAAGATATTTCTACGAAAAGAATTTCCGACATTGACGAACAAAACCCCACTCTGTATATCGCGAAGCCGGTGGTAATAGATGATAAAGGTGGAATGTTCGCATTGGATACCATTTTGGAGGAACATGATGAAATTACCACGAAAGAAAAATTTGAATATAGCCAACCCGGTCCCGGTGATTCGGTTAGTACGTTAGTTAGTACGATAGATCAAATCAGGAAATATACTGCGGAAAATTCTCCTAGGCACGTCTATCATACCACGGGTAGTCAATGGGAAGACTTTGATCCGAAAAATTTGATAAAGAAGGCACAGCTGACGAAAGCGTTGTTTAAAAATGATTCCGCTACGTGTAACAGAAATTACATTAATTGCTTGGACGAATCAGAATCGATTGTTCGAGGTAAATGCGAAATAGATACTATCAAAGATTTAGTTAAATACTGTACGATAGAATCGATTAAGAAGACGCCTTTGATAGATGCTATACTTTCCGATTCACCTATTTTAGGAAATAAAGCGAAGCTGCAAAAACAAGCTTCTATCGCACGTCAAAAGGATGAATCCGATTCAAAGGAGAACGATTTATACGTTGAAATGAGTCCATTGGTACCTGTTGAAAATGTTAAGGTTGTACATAATAATTTATCCGAGACAGTATCCTCTAATATCATGAATATGAATTCTACGGATGTTACGCGGGCAGCCACCATGCCAAATATTTGCATGCAATCGGCAAAGTCGGCAAATTCTAATAATAATGAAGAAAAATTAGAACCGTCTGACGATAAACGTAAAAAACCGATTAATTATCCGAAACGAAAATTTTCTCTGTTAAAAGAAAAATTTGAATCCAAGTCGCAATTAGTTTACGTTGTTACACCGAATAATGCTATTAAAATTGGACAATCCGCTGCCTCTTCGGAATTAGATGTATCGAAAAAAAATGTCTCGGTAATTTTAAAAAAGTCATCCGATTGTACAAGGTACGACAAAGAAAATTTAGCTCCTATCGCATCGTTTAAAGTAAGTCACGAAAAGAATACCTCGAACGATAGGTGTCATTCAAATCGAGATAATATCGATCTTATTTACGAAAACGATAAGTCTTTGTGCGGTAGCGATTTAAATTTGAAAGAAAGAAGACATATATTTTTGGAGCAAGTTTTATCGCCGCCGAAATTATTAACATGGAATAAAAGAAAGTCTTTCAGTGGATCTACTGTGAAAAAACCTGCATAAGATTAGTTACATAGAATAAATAACATTTTTAATAGTTCCAAAATAAGATTGCGATAGTGATTTAATACGATTAATGTACTTAATTGTTGTTCGTTAGGATAAACGTTTTTACAAGAGTGATACTTAATTTTATTTCATAGAATATGTCATTTTCCCTTACTCGCGCGATTAATTTTAATCGATCGAAGTAAAGGAGGAAATAAGAATAATGTATATACATATAATTCAGAAATCGAATTTAATTTACGCAATACATGAAAATGTTTTTAAGGTTTACAAGTCGACTGAACGATGTAAAGTAATGCACATTAATATTTTCATAAAATTGGAATAAGTTACTCTTCGGAGTAACATCATTTTCACATGTAAGGAAAAAACAGTTATATTTTCTATACATTTTATTAAGTACATAAACCAACTGTATCATTGCCAAGTACAATATTACATTTTACAATATTGTAAATCTGCAATAATTATACATATGAAAATTATTTTTATATACAGCAATGTTATGTATAATAAAAGATTTTTTACATAGTGATATTTATTTTAAATGGCACCGAAGAACATTACACGTTATTGTAATACGTAGAGAAATCGCAATGAACACCCAAATGAACATCATAAAATTAATATTCGAAGAATTCTATACGCGTAACGATACGTATAGTAAAAAAGATGACTATTCTTAATATGAGGTGGTATATATTATATAACATATACATTTCCTTATTGAAATTTCTAAGGTACGCATTTCTAAACATAATTTGATCTGTTATTACACTATAAAATATCTAATTCTCAACATATCTAGTCTAATACTTGATTACTAATCACACCTTCTCAATTAAACTTTTCATAGAAGTGAGTATTATAAAAAGTGTCATTGAATAATATTAAAAATTATAATAAAATACATAAGACATGTATAAATAATGAAAAAAATGATTACTTAGGTACTTTTACTTAATAAATTGAGAAAAGATGAACAGTTGAAATTCAAAAACTAGTCAGTCTTTCGCATCGAAAATGTTTTACATATTTCGATATTCTTTATTACGTTTGTGTGATATGTTCTGTAATAATCCGTAGTTAAGAAAATTTTATTGAAATACGTGTGTGTTACTTTTATGCAATATTTGTTGAACACAATACTTTATAGAAGAGTTACGACTTTGCAAAACGAGATGAAGTTAATAGTATTTGGAATACTTTCGTAGACACATAGGGATTACATGTAATTATTGGATTATCCTGAAACTTGCTGTAGTTTTTAAACTGTTCACTTTGAATGACCGTAATGTTACTGAAATCTCTTTGAAATGACTTTGAAAAGACTTTGAAACGATCAATTATAAAACAGGAATAGCAATTATAAAACAAGTTTAGTGACTCTCTGTGACCTACAAATGATCTTGAACCTGATAATTAAAGACTACGGGAAACTTTTAAGATAATCCAATACTTTGATAGTCGGAATTTTATTTTCAAATTAGGGTACTTTGCCCGTTACTCGCGTTTTCGTCATATTTTCTAATCCATTGAATATGACAAATGAGCGGTAAACTACGTAAATTATTACATATACGTGTTCCAAGAGAAATTTTCCGTAATTCTTGTGCAACCTGATGTAGAGACTTACCTTTTGTTTCGGGAATGAATAAAAAAACATAAAATATTGTAACGAGGCACATGAAACTATAAAACAAATAGGATCCGGCTAATGTCAATGATCCTGAAAGAAGAACAATTATATGCATAAGTTGGATAAGAAATATTGTTTATTACATATTGTTTAAAATATATGAAAGAGAAAAGTTGGAGGAAACTTACTGATCATAGCACTGACGGATTCCGTGGCAATAATATGTGTTATCCACATTACCATAGAAACGGAACTAATACATTTCCCCCGTATAGCTGCAGGAAATACTTCTGTAAGATTTAAAAGTGGTACTGGTCCAAGTCCTAAAGCATATGCTGCTTCATATACAAGTAATGTTATTACTGCTAAAATACGTAAACCACCTGTTAGACCTTCAGAAACAGCAATATTCTGTGTCTGCAATAAAATAAAAACAATTCTATTGAATTCTTTTAATGATCGTAAATATACCAGATAAAAGAAATATACTTCGCAAGATGCTTTAATTTGCGTCCAGGTTTCCGGGCTGGGTGGGACTATAGCTAATGGAGTCGGCAATAAAGGGAACGGTGGTGGTGATCCAGTAGGTAAAATCGAATGAATTTTAACTTCTTCGTTATGATGATTCTTGCAATGGTTATTTACAACATCTAAATTGTCGTCGCCCCTGTCTATCGTAGCAAGTAAAGACAATAATGATATTGTTGTCATACAAATAGTTGCCGATGTAATTAGAGCTGTTCGACGTCCACATCTTTCTACTATAACCAGAGATAACATCGTACTAAATACCTTCACGATGCCAAGGGATATTAAAGCTGTGACTTCTGCAACGTCTGTGAAACGAATAAAGCAAGAAATGTTCATGTAAAAATAAACAAAAAAAGATAGAAAAAAGAATATATGATTACGATACTTACTAGAGCAAATGCCTAATAATGCAAACAATCTTGGTGCATAATGCAAAACTTGTCGTTTTCCAGTACCTTGTTGCAATATCAGTAAGAAAGCCATGATCGTTAAAGTCTCAAAAATCGTATACCAAGCTTTTTTGGACGGTGTCTTCGAAACGTTTGCCATTCTTTTATAAAGTAAGAATGGGGGAGATCGTTGAAGAAATATAATGGTTACTATACATGCAGCTAAAGCAGGAACAGCTGTTATACCAATGGAAAATCGCCACTGATAGTCTATATTTTTTATAGCAGCAGCAATGACTGAAACCAAGAATCCAGTAGCTGTGCCCAAGTGATATAACATTATATTATATCCGCGTTTATTTGGCTCGGATACTTCTGCCATATATATGCAGTGAGCTATTGCTGAAACAGATCCAGAATATCCACAAATTATCCGAGCGACAAGTAACAAGATATAATGATTTGCCAAAGCTGATAATGTGGCGCCAAAAGTTAGAAAAACGAGCGTTGATATCATTGTCCAACGTCGACCGAATGAATCGATTAGCAAACCTATAAAGTATTGTGTCGTTAGTACTATCCATTTTATTATTTTTTATATTTCTATATTTTTTAGAAATTTATTTACACTTACCACCCGTTGAACCACCAACAAGAGCTCCAATGAACCAAATACTAATAACAAAATCCTTTTCAAAGCAATTCAAATTGAATTCATGTTTTATCAAAGGAGCTATAGGTTTTGCAATACCCATATCACTTCCAAAAGCAATACCTGCAAAAATTGCTACCATGGAAACAAAAATATTTTTATTTCCTGATGTCAATGGTGTTAAGTTGTCGTTTGGTTTAGGAAGTGGTTTCCTTAAATTTTTCGGTGGTAAACATTGATAATCATTTGGGACTTTACTTATAGATGTTTCGGTAGTTTTATTTGCACTGTTTAACAGTATTGTAGTATCTTCTTCGTCTGACATTTTTCTTCAATATATGTAGTATTAAGTACATAAAAATCACATTAAGGAGATTACCTCTACATCCTAAAACATGAACTTTATCTTTATCAATTTAAAGAAGTAAATTAATTACAATCAATGTTGCTGATATTGCTGGCAATCTTCGAATAAATGTAAATTTGTAAGAAAATCCAAGTTCCAATTTTTCAGGAACATTTACATGTATTCACGCGATCGACAGCATACTAAGTAAAATAATTTTAATACGGTACTTACCGTTTGCAGAAAACGAAAGTAGAAAAAAATTTTACTGTTTACTTTCGTTGATTTGACATTTGCACTTTGGATTTGTAGATGCAAGAATTGACAGTTCTCATGACGTTTAGATATGGAGCGCCATCTTACAAGATGTTCGAAACAAAAAGATTCAGCTATGCGCAAAAGCAAGACACAGCCTTACTAAAGAAAGGTAAATACGAACAGATATATAGAATCGAGAGAAAATTTCCATTTGTTTTCGCTCGAAATTATCGAGATATTTATATAGAAAGCGAGAAGAATGATAAAATGAAAGAATTGTTAAGAATCTATGATCGAATAAAGTGGTTCATGAGTGATTTGAGTTCTTCAATTTTCTTGTGGATGTCGCTGTTTGTGTCTTTACGTGTGGCTCCACCCTTGGCGTACATCGCGCGCTGTACGAGCGACGCTGCTAGTTGTCTATTGGACTCGAGTTGTTCAAAGTATATTTTAGAAAGTCAAGATTCACTTTGTCGCGAATCCTCCCTTCAAATATTACCATATATGCTCTTTTATCAATGAATAGCTACATTATTTGTTACATGCTATGAACCACTGATATTTCATATAATTTATGCCAAGGCGGAGATGTGCGCTCCGTAGGTGTGTAATATGGTTCAATTTGAAGACTTCCTCGATCCTCGATCAGGGGTATATGGAGATCGCTCGTGAAATCTATATTCGGAAGAGTAGTAGTGGGGTAAACGATTTATTAACATTAGAGACGAAATGAGAATGCTCACGCCTGTAGTTCTAATTACTTTACAGTACAGGTGCTGTAGTATGTGGCCAAGTGCTGAGTTTAACTAAAATTAACATATACAAGAACCTATAAAATTAGGGATCTGCCCTGTTTGGTCATAATTTAGCATATACAAGAACCTATGTATTTAAGCTTACAGTTAGGGATCTACCCTATTAACATCAGAGAGGAAATGAGAGTGCTCACGCCTGTAGTTCTAATTATCTCATAGTACAGGTGCTGCTCCATGCAACCAGGTGCTGAATTTAACTAAAATTAGCATATACAAGAACCTATAAAATTAGGGATATGTATTGTTTGGCCGTAATTTAGCATAGACAAGAACCTATTGAGTTCCATACTACAAAAACCTCCTCCAGACAGTCGCCTGGTGTTCGTCACCCTAGTCTGTGGAAAGAAGCGTCAACACTTGAGAGTGCCATAAATTAAGCCTTCCCCCGTATGATGTCATGGGCCAGCTGGCTCCGACGTTTTGTAACTGCGACGCCTGGTTTTTTCGAGTGTTATTTGTACAATCGTCGACGTAGGCGAATGTCGAAGTAGAACCACGCGAATTTAATATTTCCGATTCTACAGAACGTGCTATAAACGTAACTGCCTTGAATTCGCCTTTGGTATTTTCTTACAGCAATTCTTTCTCAAATATTGCGTTTTGTGATAATACAGGAAACATTTGGTTTTTTTGCACAAAAATCGGGACCCAAGTGTTGCGATAAGTGTGGAGATGTAGAAACGATTCTATTTCTCGAAATTGAGATCTTAGACGTGTCGAACGTAAGAAATGATAATGCTAGTGAAAGAGAAAGAAGGACTGAGAATCGAAGCGATCAACAAATAGGACTGCGATAAGCTAAGACCTTTAACTCAAAACTCAAACTTTTTTATTTTTGATTTGTTATAAATGAAAATATATAATCTCATATACAAGGTTGTTGTATTCGTCTTAACAAACACCATCATACGTTATATTGCTAGTGTACAAGCATATAGGACAGATCCTTAAGTTTAAGCTTAAATACATAGGATCTTGTATATACTAAATCGCGACCAAAGAGGCCAGATCCCTCATTTTATAGGTTCTTGTATATGCTAACTCTAGTTTCCTTCACTGCTTGGCCGTATGGTGCAGCACTAGCTCGGGAATAACCAGGATCATAAGCGAGAGCATTCTCATTTCCTCTCTGATTTATATGTTGCGGTCTGTGGTTTGCGGTATTTTGGATGTACGTTAAAATGGAAAACGTCAAAAAACTTTGATTAGATTTTAATGAAGTACTTTTGAATGACAATGCTAGAAAGTATGATGGTCGAATCAATATGAGAAAAAACGTTGTTAACTGTCTTTCCTTTTAAATAAATATTAATAAGCTATGTAAATTTTGTCATTGACAACTGATATGATATGATCATGGCGGAATCTACGAAGACAGAGGATGATAAAATTAAGTGTAACATTTTAATCATCGGAGCTGGAATGGCTGGATTGTCAGCTGCAAATCATTTACTGAAGAATCAAGAGACCGATTTTTTGATTGTCGAAGCACGAGGTCGCATAGGTGGGCGTATAATCGCTACCAAAATCGGTGAGTTTCTACTTAACCTATTTTAGAACTTTCTCAATCAATAAGTATTTCGATTCTCGGTCTTTACTTTTGATTTTAATCGATCCATTTACCTATCCTCTCAATATGATTGTTATATTATAATATGTGCCTGAATTTTTATTTTCTTATATTATGTATTTATAATATTCAATCATTGTTGCAATCATAGAAAATATAAATTGAAGATTGTACCATCAGATTTGTATTTTATACAAATTATTTTTTGATAAACACGCAAAAATAGATAAAGTACAAAAGTTATTAAGAGTTTGTTGACCTATGCATTTATACTTTGGTTAGGACTTTAATGGCACTGCCATTAAAAGATAGATTCTTGTTAAAAAATAAAACAAAAATATAAATTTGTATATATGTGTACATATGGATTTTAATTTCTAATGGAAATAATTATATAAAAACTTTTGAAATTTAAATACCCATACACTTTAATACAGGCAATGAAAAAGTAGAATTAGGAGCAAATTGGATCCATGGTGTCCTAGGGAATCCAATGTTTGAATTAGCTATGGCAAATGGATTAATAGATATAGTACGTGTACCAAGGCCTCACAAAGTTGTAGCTGCTATGGAAGATGGGAAACAATTGCCTTTTCCAGTTTTGCAAGAAATTTACGAAGCTTATGTATGTTTTTTAAGAAGATGCGAGGAATATTTCTTAAGTACTTATAGCCCCCCAGATGGAATAAACAATGTTGGAGCACATGTGTCATTAGAGGCTGAGATTTATTTATCAACCTTGCCATCTGAAGAAAGAAAAGTCAGACAGTTATTGTTTGATTGTTTACTCAAAAGAGAAACTTGTATTACTGGCTGTGATAGCATGGAAGATGTTGATTTGTTGGAAATGGGATCTTATGCTGAACTTCAAGGTGGAAATATTAGTCTTCCAAATGGATACAGTGCTATATTAGAACCAGTTTCAAAACACATACCAAAGAACACCATTCTAACTAAACATGTTGTCACTAAGATTAGGTAAACATAGCTTGAAATTGGTTTCTTTTCAATGTTAAATTTATGTTATGGATTCTCACATAAATATATTAATTATAGGTGGCAAAGAAACAAATGCATGAACAATGACAATTCTAATAGCTGTTCTAATACAAATTCACCTGTCGAAATACAATGTGAAAATGGAAAAACAATATTAGCTGATCATGTGATTTGTACATTGCCACTAGGAGTACTTAAGGAAAAAGCCAATGATATATTTGAACCACCTTTACCAAATGACAAACTTGAAGCCATAGATAGACTTTTATTTGGTTGTGTAGATAAAATATTTTTAGAATATGAAAGACCATTTTTAAATCCTGGTGTGTCAGAAATAATGCTCCTATGGGATGATAGAGGACTGTCAGAAGAAGAGAAGCAGGACATCAGCAAAACATGGTTCAGAAAGATCTATTCCTTTACGAAAATTTCGGAAACTTTATTACTGGGTTGGATATCAGGAAAAGCTGCTGAATACATGGAGAAATTAAATGGAGCGGAAGTAGCAGAAGTATGCACATCAATATTAAGGAGATTTCTTAACGATCCGTTTGTACCAGCACCAAAAAATTGTTTGTGCACCTCGTGGCATTCACAGCCATATACGCGTGGTTCCTACACCGCTATGGCTGTTGGTGCAAGTCAATTAGACATTAATTGTTTAGCTGAGCCTATACTACAAGAAGATGATCCTTCGAAAATAGTAATAGCATTTGCAGGTGAACATACGCATTCTTCGTTTTATAGTACGGTACACGGGGCGTATTTAACCGGTCGGACAGCTGCCCAAACACTTTTGGAGTCGAGAAAGAACGAAAAGAATTCATTGAGTCTCAGTTGCGAAGACACAAGTGATCTAAGTTCATGGATACAAGGAATTTCTCTAAATTAAATATTAAAAGTTGTTTTAAGAAAAGGTGCATCGGAAGTTATTCTCTATATCGAAATTTTCACACAATTGAGCACAATTTATTATCCTGGTACGAAGAATATTTTACACACACTGTCGAAATCGATGACAATTGTGATTTATAGATGTTTAGTATTAACGCGAAATCTTGTGAACTATTTTAATTTTGTAAATAATATAGCGAATTGTTTATATTATGTACATAACAACGCCTGTTTAAAATTTTAAGACTTTATAAATATGTATTTTGCGATTTGATCTACTATCATACTTTTCTTCTTAAATAATCGAAAAAGGGATGACAGTATGAAAATCGTATCACGAGAACATGCTTCATTTTATAGGGTCACCTAACATCAGCTATACAAATTTTATATAATTAATGCTATCATAAGTGCTTTTTATCCTTAATAAAAATTCAGACAATTCAGCGATCGCTAATCATTGCATTAAATAATGAATTGGTTTCTATCTATCTATGGATAAAACAAAGTGAATGTAACGTGATCTTACTTTGACAAAGAAATAAAATTAAACATCTATATTTGCATAGCATATTTAGTAATGTTTGTTATTATATCTATACATATATCTACGGCTATATATAGATGATAATGGAAAAAATATCAAAATTGTACAATTCCAAAATTGCCAGTTGTTTTATTGAATTTATTCTTATTTCTGCATTTTTATATATTGTTATTTGAAAGTATTATTATAAAGTGCATTTTATCTAGTCATATTACGTTATTATGCATTATAGTTTTTAAATATACAACAAAAATATCCTTTATCTTTTATATGTTTCTTTTTAATGCAAATAATGTATCAGCTTATAATAAAATCAATCAGTGATCCACAATACGAATCAGTCCTGCATATCCATTTTGCAAACAAGACAATAGAAATATGTAGGTGACCATAGATTATGTTTAAAATGTGATAGAAGCCCTTGCAATACTATTGTTTTCTTACGTACATTTAATACTATTCTAAGATTCTTTTTAATACATATTACAGATTTTTAACATCCCAAATATACACTTATTTTTCTGCAACTGCCACTTAATATTACTCATGACAACGCAAATCGAAATGTAATTGATAAAACCAAAAAAATGTTATATTATGCACAGATAGAATTACGATTGAAATAAATAATTTTCAGTAATTATTTTAACGAATTATTTCATATCTTGAATTAACCCATGCAACGAAGGAGAAGCAATTCGAATATTAAGTATAAAAAAATATATATATTTTCTTTTTTCGACGAGTTAAAACAACTGATATTCAAAAAATCTATCTAACTTTGTTTAGAAATAAGCAATAACTTTATTGTTACGTCAGTTTGTACATTTATTGTACAAATAAATATTATACAGTATATTTTTAAGCAACTATGGCAAATACTTAATTACGTACAGGTACATAAATTCTGCTAATAGAATTTGATTATAAGATGTAACTGTATATCGATTCACGGGATTAATTACGATAATACGATTATTAGTTTTGAATCATACCTTAATATTAAACATGCATTGTAACTTGATTTCCTTCCTAAATAATGATACTGAAGAGCAATTCAATTTTTCCTGAATGTTTATTAAATCATGGTTATCCTTTTTCTTTATACACAATTTCTTTTACGATTAGAAAGTTAGTATGTATCCGCATTGATCAGGTCTTTTAAATAATTTACGAATTTATTTTATAATAAAATATCATGTTGACATTGTTATTTTAATTGTCATTAAAAAAAATGGCGTTAATTATGCAAAAAGGAAAAAGAGTGTAACATACTTAATCGTCTCTTGAGTCAATTAAATGATCCCCACATACGATATAATGTTGTAAATAAATTACAAATATAAATTAACTGTCCAGTTACATTCTCTGCATGCACCAATGTAACTGCACAAAAGAGTACACGTGATAATGCATCTTCGATTATTTTTCGTCAGATGATAATAAAATACGCTTTTTCACTTTCTAGTTAATAATTGAACACTTTTTTTCGTCTAGTGCAGTGAGGTATATTGAACATCATAATATTCTTCTTACTGGCTCTCTATAGATAGTACTAGCTTGAAACTAGTTTGAAACATCTCTTCTGCATCTTTCCGTAATCTTTTTACAGGCCTATAAATCTATAAGGAATTGAATTCAATTCGAAATATTTTATAGGTGTACCATTAAGAATTTAGAAATCGATAAAAAGATTATAGGTCGTAATGTAATAATGGAAGACAAAGATCGAAATGTAAGTGATAGCTTGATGCGATATAGCTATCGTTAATACAAACGGTGTGACTAAAATAACCATATATTACAATAGGATTTGATATATCTCAACTGTATTCGCACTATTTCTGTATTGCTTTGAAGTACCATCGAATTTTCTAAGTATACATACGTAAGAAAGTTATAACTCGTGAAAAGATGCAATTTGAAATGAAACGTTTGCACAACAACTTCGTTGATTCGCGAGAAGAGAATGATATTTCGCCGTAAACGAGTTCAGAGGTAATAAGATAAAGAAGAACACTTTTAGAATAAATTAGAAAACACTTAGGCAGTAATACGTTCATTATACCGTTAACTTTTATAACGCTTTCGCGTGATATCGGATAAATTCGTTTGAATAAATAAATGGTCTTCAGGAAATGAGGTCGTGCAAATTTTAAAATATCGGAATATTTCGAAACTTAACAACACCAGGCTAGACAATTGTACTTTCTAACAGTTTAAAGTATATGGCACATGACGAATCAATTGAACAAATCACGTTCCCAGCGTGCTTCCACGCTCCAACTTGGATAAAATCAGATCTAGATTCTTCGAATCCCTGTCGTTTCCTACCATTTCAATTAGACCTCGCAACTTAACATAAAATCAACGGAAAATATGACCATTAAAACATGATCGGATTATTTGATTATTTTTTGTACGCAAATCGAACGAATCTGGCAGCTGTACGGTTAAATATAAAAAAATATCGCTCTAATTCTTCTAACGTTATCGTACAAGAATCATCGAAGTCTCTTCTTGAGTAATGGAAGACTGATCTCTACGAACTTGCTACGAACAAAACGGATTATAGTATGTATAGTAGTTACACAAGTGCTACTATGCGTTGTCGTTGCTTTCGAAGAATTATTATGCTTACTGAACTTCGTGTTCGACCTGAAAAATGTTAAGTTCGGTGGGAGTGTGCAGCAATTTAACGAGCAAAGTGTTAAAAAAAGCGAACGCTCATCGTTCCTGCCAGAATTTTCAAATTTTCTCCATTAATACCAATTAATACCGATTAATACCGATACGATTTTCATCTCATATAGAAGTTGTGGTATGACGATCCGCTCCGTTTTGGGCCTGTGTATTGTGTGGCAACGAAGCCAGCTCGTTTCTGCTTAAATAATTCACAATTCCCGCTCCTAGGGAATCGCCCACCACGTTCACCGTCGTCCTGCAACGATCTCTGCAAATCCAACGATTAACGTTTCATATAAATCCAATATTAGCTTAATGAACAAACTAGACGAAGTATATTGGCGGGGAATGAGCAAAGACGAGTGCTTACAACAACCAATCGACAGCGATAACTAGGAAAACATCGTCAGCCGGAAGTCGAACCGTATCCAGCACCATTACCATCGTCACCAGACCTGCCTGCGGGATACCAGCTGCTCCGATACTTGCAGCAGTCGCCGTAATACTATAGAAATTTTTGTGTAAGTTTTAACGTTATATAAGGAAAACTTTGTTTTATATTTTAGTTACCTGACTGCTACCAGCTGGCCAAAGCTCAGACTAACTTGACGGACTTGCGCGATGAAAATCGCAGCCACGGCCTCGTACAGGGCTGTACCATCCATGTTAATGGTAGCACCAATCGGTAGGACGAATCTGGTAATTCGTGGATCGACGTTGTTTCGCTCTTCCAGACAATTGATAGCGATTGGAAGCGTAGCGGAACTGGAGGATGTGCCGAACGCAGTGACCAACGCTTGGGCTAAGTTGGATATGTACCTGAACGGGTTCTTTTTTGTTATTACAAAGTATAGTAATGGAAGAACTATGAAACCGTGTATAAAGAGACCAATTAAGACAGTGAGGAAGTACATTCCTAGCTGAGCGACCACTTCGTCCAGCGACTGCATGTCAGTAATTTTCGAGGCTACCAGAAAGAAGACACCCACAGGCGACAACCTGTAGAATAAAATATTTCATTATTACGCGAAAGAATTATACAGCTTATTTTCGTGATGTATAAAAATTCGTGATAACGTAGATAGAATTCGGGATGCTATTGTCTGGGATTGAATGGTACCGCGAGAAAGTTGGAGACCGGAATACCTTTCACAAGGTAGTTTCGTCAAATATGAATTTACCAAATCACCCAATGAGTAATCAACATCATGGCGCCGGATAAGGACTCGAAAAACAGGAGCAGCGGTTTGCCCTGTTCTTGCATTTTTCCTAGCGTTATACCTAGCACCGTGGCGAAGACAACCAGGCCCATGATGTTCATTCCCGGCACGCTCCTTTGCACTGGTTCCCAATCATCCATGTTATCTGTTTCAACAAACAATGTATTAAGATATTCGTCGTAACTACTATAGTTTGCTAGATATTTTAATAAAATTAGACGATTTTTCTTTTTCTTTCTTAAGGAAGATTTTAACCTGATGTACTGTTTGCCGGTTTCTGCATTTCCGTCCTATGTTGAGAGATACACGCTTCTACTAGATTCGGAGGAAACATATTCCGAATTAAGTCCATCAACGTATCGATGGTTGAAACGTTTTGAGATCGTTCTTTTGGTTTAATATCCGGATCATTTCCTACACCCGGTTGAATGCTAATTACCAAAATGATACCTGAAACGAAATCATACATTTTTTTAATACGCGTGAAACGCTTTATATCGCACCAATACCATATTGTTATCGCGAAACTACCGATGTTTATGTAAATTCTGTATCATTTGCATCTACTATATCATCTTAAT
Organism: Bombus impatiens; assembly: GCF_000188095.3. Classification (NCBI taxonomy): domain Eukaryota; kingdom Metazoa; phylum Arthropoda; class Insecta; order Hymenoptera; family Apidae; genus Bombus; species Bombus impatiens. The sequence continues at coordinate 263,671 of NT_176780.1, read as the reverse complement.
ATCGTTTTTCTTTTTTTTTTTTTTTGTCATTACTCCTATAATATGTCATGACGTTGTTCCTCTACATTCTACACGATACTCCGCCTGCTCTACTACTATTATATTGTCATTCTAGTATCTATATTAAATAACTTTCGAATGTCAGAAATCTCTTAGCTTTACTGACCTAATATAACGGCACTAACAGTGGTCACCATGTAATACACTATAGCGCGCATGCCAATTTTGCCGCTCAATGACAAATCGAGAGATCCAATGGCCGAGACTAAGCTAGATATAATCAGCGGTAGGATCAAGCTCTTCAACATCCTCAGAAACAGATCTCCTAAATAGTTGATGTACATGATCTCGCGGCGCGTCCATCCTTGACTCCGCACGTTCCTCAAGATAATACCGAGGATCACTCCTCCGAACACACCGACGACGGTTAAAATAGTCAGAGAATTGTGCCTGAAACACGATCGAATCTTCTCCTGTCTGGTCTTTGGCCTTTTGTTCGGCTCCTGCGGGTAATACGAAGTTCGTTCGGTGATCTTGCATTGTGTATCGGACCCTGACAATGGTGACCTGAAATAGACATTCACGATTAAATGACTTTTTTTTACAACGTACTCGCAATGGTTGTTATTCCGAAAACAGATGATTTGCCGGTACAAGGGGTTAATTGCGATAATTAGTCCCTTAACGGCGTTAACGGGTCAGATAACTTGGTTCGACTAGTTTCAACGACAACCGACTAAATGACGCGAGTATTAGAAGAAGGACAAAGAATTCCGTTACATTCTGACGAAAGGTAACGTTATGTTCAACTAGTCATGATTCTTTCGCCTATGTAACCTTTTCTCTATAATATTCATTTAGTTATTTTTACGTAGTAGCTGCTTTGGTAGTTCCTTCGAATCGTAAGTGATCGTAGTTTTTCTGGCATGTTGTTTTGCTTCTTTGCTCGATGTGTCATTCCCTATTTGCATATGCGTTGGCAACTTCGATGAATTTTATATATTCGATCTGTGAACGATCGAGAGGCATGCGTGACGCGAGTTAAGAATCTTAACACGATCGATTTCTAGGCGGAGTATACAGCTATCCTAAGCGATATTCTTAGAGTGCTCCTTCGGAAATGGTTTCGATAGCGTCTGCTTACCAAAGAAACTAAAAAATTATTTAAGTCGGTCAAACCGTTTGTTTAAGTCAAACCGTTTACGTTAGGTCATTCAAGTTACCTACGCACACAAATGAAGATTCTATTAAAATCGATAGCTTTTCTAATCTTCCATATTTGATCGTAAGTGGAAGACCTACTCTACCAGGCTCTACGAATACATTATATTTTTATAAAATAGCATTTACGTAATGTGTACAAATAGCAGCAGACTTTTTATGGTGTAATATTTTAGTCGTGACAGCGTGAAAGGTTGAAGGTCTTGAATGATTAATAGCTCATTGATAAATATGCATCCGAGTAACAGGAGTTTTAAATATAGCTATAATATATATCGATCTTATTATATTGATGTCTGGTCATATAAATATTATTTATCTATTACCTATATGCATATCGAACATCAGCGTTACAAACAACGTTATCGAACACGCACAGCGTAGCATAAATTTAAATTCAATTTGCGAGTAACTTTGACGCCTTTTAGATCTGATTTTCGACATACGATAAACGTAATTTGCTAGCCATGATTAGCAAAACGCCGAGTGTTGAAGCCACGCGTGCGATGAGTATGCAGGAAAGCACGATGATTGGCAGTCATTTGTCCTAGCTTTATTATTGTTTCTCCGCATATATTTCGCTGCGCCTTAATTCAACCATGCGTGAATAACATTTGAGTCTAATCGAATTAAAGCAGTCAATTCGTTTGACACGTAGAATTAGACGTTACTCGAACGCTTAATACTCTAATAGTTCGACTAACTTTCTACGATTACCGAATAACAAGTGAGACTAATAACTCTTGTTTTGATCTCAAGTATAGATACAAAGATATTGGATCTTAGAGTTTTTCAATACGAAACGTAAATTTCCGTGTATGTATCCACGTCTCAAATTCATCGAATTCATCGGTTTCAGATATCTGTCATCGTCGTTCAAGTTCTTCCTCATGATGCAGAAAATCGCTCGTAAAACAACACACGTATATGTTGCGAGTTAAAAATCCATTTCTATCGAACATTCCTCATTTTCAAACGAACCACGTTCCGTGGTTATACCGTGACACACGCGCTTTCAGTTTACGGTTACGAACAGTAGTTGGCTTCGATCGAGATCTTCCTCGCACGTTTTACAAATTGAGAACAAAGTAAAAGGCGCCGATGCTTATCGTAACCTATCGTTTGAACCGAGGGTCAGTAGTCTTCGTTATGATTTGATTGAGTCTTTACGAGTGACCTCGTGTTAAGTATGCTTCGAGAGAGTTGCTGGCCATTCTTGAAAGTCTTGTTGCTCGCTAGTCGATGACCTTGCCGGGAGATACGTCGTCGCCCTTTCAGCCAGTTCTTGGCTGTTCTAGCCCGATTACAAAATTTTCAAACGTTGATAATTTTCTGTTAAAGACCGTAGAACTTTAATTTGTTTATCCAATTTATCAGAATCTTTAGCCGGTATTCACGCATATTTCGTAACAATAAAATGCTACCAGCTTAGACGATGATGCAATCTTCGTTTTCTCAGACCTTCCTTTGTTTTCTTACAGGCTTTCTACCTCTCTTCTGTTGCAAATATATGGCAATTAAGCGACGCGTAGCGTTAAATTACATAAAGATTCAAATTAATATGAAACTCCTTGAACTTTGACGTTTAAATGTTGCAAAAGATCGAATAAAATGTTCTTCGCCGACAAGGTCACGCTAACGTGGATCATTCCGACAAACTAGCATCGACGTTGGCCGGGATTAATCTTAACTGGTCCGACAATTATCAAATTGTACTTTCACGGTACGGCTTTTCGAGCGATCAGTTTCTGTGCTTTCTGATGTCACTTGGAATACTGCAAAAGGAAACGGTATGGCAAAAGTGAAGGGACTGTTTACTTTTCGTAGAAATTTCATAGGCTTAAAAGTAGACGCCGGGTAAGCCGCTGTTCAGTTTCGCAATTGTATCCTTTTACGCGAATTCATTAGTCGAACCGGTGATGTAAGTGAATTACACGAACGAGAAACTTCATCTGTCTGTCAATGTCGCCTTAATGGGTCCGCGTCTCGTACGATTTTAGCGCGAATCCACCGATCCAAAGTATCTGCAAGGTCTCCAAAAAGATTCGATAAAACTCACCGATGACGACAAAACTCGTCAAGGTATTTTATAGAGTTTCAAAGATGTTTCTGTTACCACGAGTGACCAACGCGCGATATCCAATTTCCAAAACTCGCATAAATATCACTGTCCAGTGATTGGATCCAAAAGCATTAGGTCCGTCTTCAAAATTAATCGCGTCCTAATTATTTGAATAAAATCCAAAGAAAACGAAACTGAATGTGATCTGTGATGAGAAAAATGAAATATAGCAGGATGGAAGAAAAGCATAGACAAAGTTAGCGATAAGAAGCAGAGGAAAGGAAGAAAACTGAATGAATACGTACAGTTCAGTGGCGACTTCCATGATGCCCGTCTGGAGTGCTGGCCTACGTTTGCGTGGTGTTGGTATCCCGACGAAAGACGGTGGTCAACCGTTCGCATAGAGCGTCACTTCCGGTTAGCCGGAAGCGGCTGCTGTGTGTGCGGCTCGCGCCCCGATGGGGAAGGGAAGGCGGCGTGCAACGAGCAGGAGAGGTCGAGAGGCTCAAAAGGGATCGACGATATCCGATCCGTTGATCCGTTGATCGCCGATGATGGTATTGGCCTCGGATTCTAACTTCTTGGATCGCTGTTGTCACCGTAGAGGGAGGAAAGAGAAAAAAAAAGAACGAGGAACCATTATACGTATAGATCTTTATAGATCTTATTTGCGAAAGAATGATCTCGAGGATGTACAGGTATAAACTACGAGATGGTATTAGAGAGATGGTATTAAATACGTCGTACAAAATACGTGTATGTGCTTCTAAATATTAAAATATATATTATTACATGTGCTCATAAAGGTTTTGCGAAAGATGCACTTGTACCACTTTCTCGCATTGTCGAACGTTGGAGCGATCCGGAAACTTCCTTCGGGAGTTGTCGAATCTTTTTACGTTGAATCGTTTCTACGCCTAAAGTCGACGTTTTCACGAGTGGGAGGTCGTTACGGCTGACCAAAACGTTCAGGTTTCATGCGTGTCTTCTTCATATACCGTCAACCCTTATATACTACCAATGTTATAACGGTCGAAAGATACTAAGAGAATACGATACAAAGGACTCGAAGGATTCTAATTAACAGCCGGAAGCTGCTCGAATGTTCTGAATGCAAGAACGATAAATTCATCGATCCGAAGTATTTCAATTAATATGTGAAATTCCCAAGATCTTTTGCATACAAATAGATCGTATCGTACAGTGTACTTTAACTATCGCTTGCGATTATCCAACGAAATCCGATTACGAATACGAAGCGATCATCGATCTGATGAATCGAAAAAGAAGAGTAATTACATCCGGAAATCTCGAAGCTCGTCACACCATTGGTAACGGTGAGCGTGGAAGTGGCAGAGATTGGATGCGAGTGGTTCTTCGAAAGAGAGGAAGGTAAAGGTGGGCAGATACATCGTGCTCGTGGTGTAAACACTCAGGGAGAAAGTGAGTCGAGATTTTAATGAAAATGCACGTATATACGTGGTTAGGTGCTCGCGTACCGGGTGAACGTCGACGGGTACTCGTGCTCGACCAGGAGAGGATGTGTACTGATAGAGCTCTCAATCTGTGCCACCTTGGGTGGTACGATTAGCTATGGTGATCCCCCTACGACGATCTCTTCCTGCCGTGCTGGCCTATCATCGTCAGATATATTACAAATACGTGCAACTACGACCCCATCGGGAGCACCGGGTCTATTGTTTGTCGCCTGCCCTGTCTATCTCTGTTTCTCTCCTCAAATCACCTTCCTCCGATCATGTACACCGATCCCTTCCTTCCGACTTCCACAATAAACCTCCTCTTCCTCCGACGTCTCTTCTCCTAGCGGGATTAAATCGACGACAATGATGATAACGACGATATTGACGACGGTGCTCGTGGATCTTCGATCGAAGAGCGAATCGCGACGTACAGCTTCTTCGGAGATCGATGGTTTCTCGATCTGCGAAGGAAAGTTACTTGGTTAGACTTATTAGACTCGAAGAGCTCGTCGTTTCCAAAATTTCTCTGCTTTGCGTTTAAACTAATCCTACGCTCGCAACATTGACCCTTAATGATTAATGGATTAATGTAAATTTGTAAAGTTCTACAGCATCGAAACTGTTTCTTCGGTTCAAGTACGATGGATAAAGAGAAGGAACGAAAAAAAGAAATGGCAACTTCTTTTCCGTAGGCGGTCATTCGAAAGGAGGAAGGAAGTTGTAATACTTTCGGGCATCTCTGGCTGACAGGACGGGTCGAGATGGGTCAAGTTTATAATTAATTTCGTTCGGGTCGTGCGCCGAATTGAACGAAGGATGGCCACCAGTACGTTTCACGAATCTCGTATCTCGGAGTCCTAAATCGTAAAATCCTTTCACGCGTAAGGATTGCCACGGCAAAGCGGCATAAGTAGGTCATTTTTGTCGTTTCGTGTCAAGAGGAAGAAAGCTTTAACGGATTGTTCGCGCGAAACAACACCTTTCGCTGTTATTCGGGCCATTAGAGTGTTTCTTCAGTTCGACGGTATCTAGAAACAATGCGTGTTCCGCCTAGATATACATCACGATCTGTAAAAGATACGTTTCCAAATATCATATTTTTCTCCTTTTTTCGAGATTTATGGATTTCCATCAAATTTTATAGAGATACGTGTAAATGATATTACGTTTGAACGAAACCTTGATTTATTCTTCTCTTATTTCTTATTTCTTATTATTATGGCGACGAGTGGAAAGCAGAAGATACGAAATAACAATTCCTTGAACACATAGTGGTTTTTATCGCGCCGATTTATGGAAACGATTACGTATTCGTCCATAAAGAACCACTATAAATTAAACAATTATACGATAGCGCGAATGTATATTCGCGATTAGTCATCGACGCGTATTCATTACGTGATCATAACGCATGTTACGTGATCATAACTTCGTATAATTTAACGCAAGGGATCTGAGGAGTAAAGAACATTAATTACCCAGACTAATTGCAAGACCTGCTCGAATTTCAAGGTAAATTAACAACATTTTGAATGCAAACTCTCGTCTTAGTTTATAGATTTGCACGCGATCTTTGTCTTCTGTTATTATAAAAAAGAAATTAAAAAATAGAAAAACTGAGGAAAGTCAACGTAGTTCACGGACTCGTAAATTGGCCTTAACGTGCAACAGCTTCAAAGTGTTGCACGATAATGTTCATTCATTTATACTACATAAAATAGCCCCACAACCACGAATTACCGGCAATTTAATGAACTATTATAAAACCGGACCGTGACGCAATCAGCTGATGATTACAAGCAGCTATGGGATCAAAACGTAGGCGGAAACTTCGAATGTTCTTTTGTGAACGTTCCTTTGTTTTAAGTAAACGTGTACCCATCGTGTTAGACCGTTTTTGGTTTATCGAGTTAGTGAACAGCAGCACGACATACGCCTATTTTATCGTTATATCGAATAAAACGAGCAACGTATAAAAACGTTCGTTTGGGATTAAAGGACAGTAAAAGTGGCAATTAGAATGCACTGAGAGCCAAAGTGGCTCTTCTATCTCTTGATAGGCAGTAACACAGTTTAATCGAATGCAGAATGCTTTTACCATTATTGTTAATAGAAAAGGTATTTTCATTACAGTAGAATTCCATTTATCTGAACTTGTCGAACCAAGGGACAAACAGTTTGTACAATTGGAGTTCGATATAATAATAGGAGTTCGCGTATTTTCTCCGCCGCCTGTTATTTTTCGTTCACATAATAGGCGCTCGCGTGAATCCAACCAGCAAAAGTTCAGTTAATCGGGCATTAATTAAAATTTCGTTCCTATAAATCGACTTCTAGTGTACCGTGTTAAATACGCACGATGTATCATATTCATTGTAGTGTTCAGTCAGATGAATGGTTCACTTTTACCCGTACATTTAGCCGAACGAAAACGCGTTACCCTTTTCTCATTACGTGCAATTATATCGGTAAATTGATCGTCCTGCACGATGCAAATGAAATTTCATAGCGTGCTTAAAAATATGGAGAAATTGAATAAACGATACAAGAGAATTTAAATCTTTTCCTTCCAATCTGGAAACATTGGAAATTTCTATTAAAAAATTTTAATTCTCACCGATGGCAATCAAATTTCGTGCGTTTGAAACTTCTCGGTGGCGATTTGTCATTTGGCGAATGCGCAATTAGTTCCCTACCTTAACTTAATATACTATTTTTCTTTCTTTCACTAATTAACAGTTATTTAAAATGATTTTCAACGGCTATTAACTTTCATTTTCTTATAAACCTTGAATCAACCAATTAGCTACAATTGTAAAAACACTATAATTTTCAATTTTGCACGGGTATTATTACAAACATTATCTTCTCATATAACGAATATTATACGAGATAAGTTTATCAATCAAGGTCTTCCGACAGTTCGAAATACATATATGTACGTAATAAGTTTTCATGACCTCCGAAATGACTTTTCCGGATATTTTTCTATAAACGATAACCTTGATCTTTGCTGGACGACCTAGAGAGGAGGGTCTTTTTGTTATCGAATTATTCGTGTCAGTTAGCTAATAGTTCTAATTTCATCATCTTTCATTTCATCATTTATCATTTTTTCGTATAAAGTTTTAAGACAATAAACAGAGTATTATTAAGCAATATCGTGCAAGTTTCTACACGCTCGTATTTCAATGCAAATTTCAACGATAAAACTGTATCGCACAACTTACCTGACTCTCAAACAGTACGATATCAGCGTATTCATTAACAAAGTATACAGGGTGCTTGGTAACTGGTGGTACAAGCAGAAAGGGGGCGATACTACGCGAAAAAAGAAGTCGAAAATATAGAACAAAAATTTTTCGTTCGAGGCTTTGTTTTCGAGAAAATCGACTTTGAATTTTCGCTCGGTACGCGTGCACTTTACCACGTCTCGTTATAACGGATCTCACTGTAGATCGTTGTCTCGATGGAAAAATTAAAAAAAGAAATTTTTATTCTATATTTTCGACTTCTTTTTTCGCGTAGAATCACCCCCTTTCCGCTTGTACCAACCACTCTGTATACATAATTTGTTATTCGGAAACGCAGTTTATGTTCTAACACGACGAAAACGTAAACATTACTTTTGCTACACTGTTTACATTACATTAAACGAATCAATATAATGTTCAACGCTACTAAGAAAGTTGATACTTTATCGAATCGCAATATCTTTTCTCTTATTCGTCAGTTAATTCTTGTTCTTCAAACAGCTACAACAAGTGTTTCAGTGTACTATTTAATAGACTCAGGATCAAGAAAGTTACGTAACTATAAACAGCATGGCGAAGCAAGACAGTAAAAAATAAGATGCAAGCAATAGAAGATGAAGTCAATTAGACGCGGAACCGCGACGAACATAAGAAAAGAAAATGCATCTATTTCCGATAAACTAGCAATTATATTTAGTTGTGACTACATATTTATTTGCAATCAGCAGTTTCGTTTTTCGGTGATGATACGATGGCCGCTTCGTCAAATCGAACGTCATCGATGCCCATTTCTCGCTATTCTCAAATATACTATATCGGTTTGGAGATTCGTATTTGTCACGTGGTTTCCTTTCTTAAGTTACGAGCGAAACGATCGAGCAAGTTAAAGGCCGAACGAACCATAACCTCGTTTCTATTCACGGGTTTATATAAGGCATTGGTATCTCAATCTTTTCATAAAAAAAGGATGAAGTTGCATTTATCCGCAAACTTAAGAGTGAGATTTGATTATTCATGACGATTTGTTTAGCGTTATATGTCTAGACATTTATATTTTTTATTTATAATTTTAATATTTAGTTCTCCAAAAAATAGAAACATGACTGAAACAATTCGTTTGTCGAAAACATAGTACTTATTAGAAATAAAGCGATCTATAACGACTGTGATAAAAACTTCCAACGTACATTAACATAATGGTAATGAAGTTTGGAAAGATTAATGCGAGAACCATTTGTCTGCGCTCGATGATAAAATTAATGCGCGGTAAGGAAATCACTGTTCAAATAGGTGACAAGTTTAAGCAGACGTATTCGACTCTTACCTTCATAATCCTGTTAATAAATAAATATTTATTGAAAATCATCATGTCGGAAACAAACTGAAATCCCGGTGTTCCAAATGTTGGTCGTTGTGTTTGTATTATACGATCAATGTATTTAGTAGATAAGTATTATAAGATGCCCCAGAGTTTATCAAGGTAACCAACAAGGCGTCATATTTCCTGTTCATTTTATATGTACTTACATAATTTTGTATCATCATATGGCAACATGTTTACGGATATTGTAAGACTGATAAAATGACATAGTCTGCCAACGAGTATGATCATTCATTTATGTACATATATATGTATGTGATATTTGGAAGTTTTAGTCTATGGCGAGTATGCCATCTCTATAGTTTTGATCACAGTTTGTAATACGTTTATCGATAATCTAACTGTGCTACCATAATCTAACTGTGCTATCGATAATCTAACTGTGATTCTCGAATTGCTAATCTCGCTCTCACTTCGATAAATGTGAAGCTTCTCAATGATTGAGAAAGAGCTAACGTAAAATGAAAATGAGAAAATGAATGGAGATTGAAATGAAAAATCACTCGAGGAAGGTGACTCGATGAATATAACAAGTTCAGCTTTGAATCTCTTTTTATGATGTCTTGCCATAGTGTAATCGATAGTTTCATTCGTACGCGTATTTCTATTTTCCAAAATGATAATAGACAAGCAAGAACAATACATTTTACTTCTATTACTTGAAACTTGTATAAAACTTGTATCTGTTTGTTTAAAATGATAAATGATTACAAAATATGCATCTCTTTTATGATAGATGCGAATATAATGGCCAAATGCTTGATATTACGCCTATGACTATACAGTTCTTCAAACGTATGCAATTAAATATAGATTATATTCTAAAAGAACATTGTACTTACTAATGAAAAGCGTAAGTACGAAAGTCTCGTATGTATTATATCTTTTTTGTAGAACACATAATGCACGCGGAAATTTCAATTTAAAATTAAAAACCCGCGTTTTATTATACATCCAGCTCGTAGAAGTCTAAGATACAAAATCATAAACGATGAAAAACAGACTTAAGTATCTTTTCATAATTATCTCTTGGTACTTTTATATTTTTATCACCGACACGTGTTAGGACTGTATCGTATATTTCTTTCAAATTTGCAAATCACAAGATTGCATTCTGTACTTCCCCATACCAAGGAATATTTGTATTTACAAGCTATAATTTTCTAACTTTGAACAAACAAAATATTAAATTTTTTAACGTTAATTAAAACTCGTATATTGATACAATTGTGACGATTGTGACAAGTTATGCAGGACATAAGTGGACCCCATTTATATTTGAACAGTTTTTAAAACACATAATAACTTTTTTAAAATTGAACCAAACGACTTGAAGTTTTTTGACGAGTTAGAGGGATCATCCGGATGACGTATAAACAAAATTTTAAAGAAATTGCAATTAATCGGAATCACGAAGAAATAAGTAAAGGCCACATTTTGTAACATTTTTATCTCAACTTCTAAAGAAAATTTAAAGGACACGTTTCAAAGATATATACCGGTTGTACACAAGCTGAAATTGATGAAAAAATGATGAAAATCGCAGTTTTTCACGATTTTCAGTCTAAAATCTAAAGATTCGTACATCTTTCGACACCTGTCGCATATTTTCGCATCAACCGATTTCGATAAAATGTTCAGCATGTATATAACTGGCACAAATCTTCGAAACTAATCAGGAAAAACTAATTGCAATTTTTTTTTAATTTTGTTTATACGTCATCTACTAAACAATCCTTCTAACTTGCAAAAAAAAAAAGTCGTCGTTTGGTTCGATTTTAATAAAGTTGTTCTGTTTTAAAGCGCGTACGAATATTAATAGAAACTATCGCATAATTAAAGTAGAAATGAAATTTCTTACCTGTAGCAATTGTGCGTCGATGATTTTTGTCTATTTCTGTATTTGGAACAAAACACTACGCGTGCACATTAAATACGCACCGATTTCGTTTGCGATAAAACGCGTTTACGAAGACGATTGTTTACTGGAAAAATTATAACAGGTTCGTTTCGACTCAGATGATAGAAAGAACAAAAGGCATGTGCAAACACGACGCTCCACTCGCGATTTCATGTACCTATACTCTGTGATGACAGTCGCGGGACTGTGCTACAACTAGAAGCATCTAATTCGAACCAAATGTTCGAAAAGCGCGCGGGTGGTGGGGAAATTGGAAAGAAGGGAGAAAGAAACCAGTTCTATGGGCCGCTTGACGTGATTGGTGCTCGAGTAACTTTCAGTTACTGGTTGGGCCAATCGCGTTCACCTACTTGAATTGTAGTTCCACCAGTTGATGCACGTCCTCTGCGCAAAGGCGGTAAACCATAAGCGATTCTATCGGAATTTAAATTGTATTGCTAAATCCGTTTGTTAAGAGCATAATTAAAATTAATAAAATACGCGTATATATAAGGAATATTCCATATTGAAGTAAATTATTTTAATTTGTTTTTATTTGATACACGCGTGTATACGTGTACTTTCTTAAAGCAATAGGAAATATTACAGTTCAATTCGAATATTTTAAAGTGTATGTACATTACATAGTTAACTGACAATATTCAGGACGTAGCTTAAAATTGAGGGCAGCAGGAGCGACGGTACTCAGCCAACTGACTATTTTGTTTTTACTGAAAGGAAAGAAAATAATTCATTCATTTGTGATTATAAATAATTATACTATTGCTAAATATTTACAAGACGATTTTTTATTTCTTTCTATACCCCTTACCTGTTACTTGTAATTTGCAGAAGCTCATGAGACATACAAGGATGCAAGTGTAGAAAAGGTGTACCTAATATAGGATGTATAGCTTGAGATAAATCCTTATATTTCACTTCTCCGTTACGAACGAGGGATTGTGCTTCTTCCGCGGATATTGGATTAATACCTGGGAAATCTACAAAAGTTAATTATACAAAAAAACGTCAAACACATGAAACGGTTGTATGAAAAGATGATAAGAAAACGGCGAATTCGTTTAAAAATACAAAACACTGAAAAATTATTCGCAAATTCATGCATTGCCGTAAAACATAGATTTCCTCTATTTCTCTCTCCTTCAGTCATTCTTAATCTCTTTGCTGACTTCTTAGCCTAGTTTGAGATAGGCTACAATCGAAGGAACAATCAGCATTATATCGCCTGCCGCTTTCAACAGGCTGTACATACCCGATTAAGGTCTAGTGGTGATCAGAGAACAATTGTAATAGATGTTTCGTATTTTGATGTATAGTCGTTATAAAATTAACGACATTCACAAGATATCGTTAAAAATGAATCGTAAAAATGATCTTTTTTTTCTTTGTAACGTTTTTTTAGAATTTTCCAATAGTTCGAATAAATATGGCGCGCTCACCTGATTTCCATCCATTAAAATAAAGTATCGGGACGCTGTAGCTCATGGACCATAACACATGATGTTCTGTAACTAATGGTCTCTCGATAGGACAAGTGGCCTCGAAAGGATCTTCTTTCAATACAAAGTCGAAATCATCAGCGGAGTCGTTATTTTCTGGTGTCGAATAATCATTTAAGTTACTATTACTGCATATGTATTGTCTTTCTTGGTGGACAATGTACGCCTCTCCTGGCACATCCTGCAAATCGTGTATAGATATTTGCTATTTTAAAAATCTCTATTTGTTTAGGGATCTCAAACAGTAAAAAATAACGGTCACCTTATTACCTCGAAGTTCCCATCGATCAGAGATTTCACTCGACATTTCTACGAACCTTTCAGCATTCTCGAGAAATTCATCCCACGTGATCGTACCTGGGCCATCCATTGATATTTGTCAAATCAGACAAATGTGGTACTAGTTGTTTCTATACTTGTTTGCAATGTATTATGAAGGTAAACCTTTACGTTCTAAGAATTCACAGCCCTGGTGACAAGCAACAAATTTCGTAAAAATTTATTATGTATAATTACTATGTATTCAGTTCTACATTATAGAATTATAGCTTTATACATTACACAGCACACGAATTATTTGTTACATTGTGTTCTATACAAGGTACAAGTATATGGGTATTTACTAATAAGTAACGAAAATAAATTACAAATCAAGGAGTCCTTTTAATTCCGCGAAAATAAAACGCTACTACGCCAGTAATAATATTAATTCTGTTGCGATTTACAGATTTTTATATAAAAATCTTGCTTTAATGTTTTAAGAAAAACTTTAGCAAAAAATTAATGTTAGAAATTCTTCCGCATTTTCCTCAAATTGAAGAAATTCCTTAACAATAGAAAAAGGCAACAGAGTTAAAGATAAAAAGATCTATACATTTCCTTTTAAAACTCAATATCTTACAATTGAGTTTCTTAATTGAAAGACTCGAGACTAATTTATAGTACATAGAATAAACAAAGATATTTGATCATAATAGATTCTACTGTTTTCTTATAAGTATGAACCTTTTGAAATAATTGTTCATAGTTTATAAAAATCAATGATACATTAATTCCATGATGAAGTTGAGAAAGGGGAAGCTGTACACCCGAAGGAATGGCTTGTCTCTTTTCTGTCCGACCCCTCGACGCTCAGTCAATTGTCGGCTATTTTGCATCGGCAATGTTCGCTAGTATTCGGTCATGTTCGGTTATCCCCGCTATTGGATACCTGCGCCGAGAGCTTGTATAATGTACGTGTGCGGTGTATACACAGATATACCCACCATGGAACAGTTAGCATCCAATAGCAGGTAAAGTGCAACCAGGAATGTAGCAATAATAGGTGCAATTGCACATAAGTATCTATTTTTCTATTACTAATTTTTACAACGCGTCCCCGATAAATATCTTACAAATAATATATCTAGTCTTTTATAAAATGTTATTCTGTATTTTTCTTACATTAATAAAAAAAATGAGTTCTTCAAACTTTTAAGATAGAAGTACATAAAAAATTTTAGTTTTATATACATTAATAAAATGAACGAAAAAGATGGTAGATGAAAACATCATAGGATAGTTACAGCAAAATTTAGACTATTCAATTTGGAATTTATTAAAATGAGAAAATATCAACTTTACAACTATCGATGGATATACAGTAAAATTTCTATTAAAGAAATCAAAATAAAAGATTTATGAAAAGATACATAATACAAAAAAATCATTCAAATCTTCAAATATGCACCATGAGTAAATCTAAATAAATCTGAAATAAAACCTAAATAAATAATCTTTGAAAAATCTGGTAGCCCTCTGATCACTCTGGTAGCCCTAGTGTTAAAGTGAGATAATAAAGCGGAGTAATAAAATTTAACTTACGTACGGTCCTGACGTGAAAACCAATGGTTGCGCGCGCAGCTTTTATGACCTATAGACGCAAAAAGGACAGAGAAGAGACAAGAAAGAGAAAGACAGCAGTGCTTCCCGTATTCCGTATATATGTGTGCGTGTGAGAACTGCGCGTAAGCCGTGTACGAAACACATTTCCGATCTTGTGCGTGTTTATACAAAAATAAGTTCACTTATATGTTGTGATTGTGTGTGTAAAAGTGACACCGTGGTTCGTTCACTACCTGCTAGGTAGGTGTGATAGAAGAAGGAAAAAGGAAACAAAATAGAAACAAACTCCTATTGGTCGTCCTGTATGTAAGACCATCGAAGTATACGCATTGAGGATCGTAAAATCGGCGTGTCGCTAAAGTGAACTTCACTTCTGACGAGGTGAAATACGAGTGTGTATGTCTGTCTGTTTGTCTGTATCTTTAATGAGGTGAGACGGGACGAGGTGAAGCTTAGTTATAGGTGAGGTGAGGTAAGGTGAGCAGCGAGAGCGAGCCGCAGCTAAAGAGAGTGAAGAGTGAAGAGAGTGAAGTGACCGAGCGCTACTTGGGCATCGCAGTGAGAGGACGCACCGTCGTTTATGTTGAATTTGTAAGACGCAACTTATGTACCACGTAGGTTTTTTTTGATAATCAGTGAAGGAAAAAAGTTAAAGGAAAGGAAACAAAAGGGAAGAAAAAAGGCAAAGTGAGCTGCATTATAGGGGGGAGAAAGAATATAGTGGGAAGTCTACGAACGATGACGACGCGCGTTCGTTCCGCGGTCATGCGTCCACAATTGGCCGAGCCATGATGCGAAGTACTCTATCTAGTATAGGCTGCTGGCCGCGGCAGTGGTACGACGTGTTCGTAACGTGTGTGTGACCCGATAGAAAATACAATAATTCTCTGTTTCTGATAGTTACGTTTCTTCCATTGAAACAAGTGTGTTAAAAAGTAGAAACATATACCTTCGAAAATCTAAGAACCACGAGTATAGGTATAGTAATTAGAAGCATATATTAAGTTGTACTTTCTGCCAGTTCGTGCGGGACTTGCCACGGTGTCGGACATTGCTATCTGTGGAACGAAAACGGTGGTTCTGTTTACATTGGAAAAATTGACAGTCTTCGAGGATGTACTCGAAGGGGAAGGGGACTACGGTACCCTCAGATTCTCAAGCAAGAGAAAAGTAAGTATTATTTTTTATAATAAAATCTATCGTGCATTATGTATTTGTTGAAATAAGCGAGAAGGAGAAAAAAATTTTACCAATTGATCGACCAGTGACTCCATTTTTTTTTCTTTATACCAAGCGTGCGTATACTACGTATATGCGTGTAGTAGGTAGTAGTTGATCTGCAAACCGGGCGATCGGATTCGTCGAATAATTCCGGCTTACTTAACGCTGGAACTACCACAGTAATAAAAATCACAAATTTCTATTTTCTCATGGAAATTTTATAGATTTATTACAATAAATTTTTCTGGATTCGAATGATTTTTTTTTATAAAGTTTGTTTGTGATAAATTCTTGTTTTTCCTCTTGCATTATATGTGTATTTTTTCATATATTTTTTATTTTAACTTCTTTGATACAAGTTTTATATTATAATTATTGAAGATAATATTTATGAGCTCTGTTATAATGAATATGAGAAAATCTTGATACAAACTTAATGAATTAAAATAAAATAGTTAATACGTATTTTTGTAAAATTTCTTGTGATTTATAAGGAATCTAAAAAAATCTAGTTTTGTAATTAATTTTTTTCAATTGTAATTAATTATCGTTGTGAAATTAATCTAACAAATTTAGTTTTGAACTTTTATGAATCTTATTGTTTATCTAAAATTGTCTTCCCTGCAATGTGATTTATCGTAAATTCGACTGAAGTGTATGCTATGACTCACTAGAATTACTTGTCTGGCAAAGCAGGCCGATCGGGCGCCATGTTTTTATCGTTTGCAACTTGCAACCAAGAAACAGTTTACGAAAAAATTAGTACGATAACACCTTCCATGACACCAATCATTAAAAATGTAATTTTTTAAATACTGATAAATAATTCTAATTGTTCTTTCTTAGTTTTAAAAATATTATTCTGCGACTGTACTGCTTAATTTTTTGCATTTAGAAAAGTTTCTAATTTTTTAGTTTTGTTTGATAAGTTCGTTTATATGCTAATAAAACTATAGAAATATCACTTATTAACTGTGATTGTACATTATTTATATTGTGTTTGTATTGTGAAATATTATAAAATCTAATATGCGTAAATATTTTGCCCAGATGCTTGTATTTTGTATTACGTATTGGTATTTCAATATGAATATTTTATAAATTAAACATTTATCGTTGTGAGTATACCTCTTTGGAAACGATAAACAACATTTTTATGTTACATAAAGTATTATTATATAATATGAAAATAATTTAAAATCAAAAAAATAAATTAGTTTTATATTTATTTACAGATTATTTATAATATTTCAGGTTAGCCCTGTATGTGTACGAGTACTTATTACATGTTGGTGCACAAAAGGCGGCGCAAACATTTTTGTCAGAGGTAATGATTTCAAATTGTTTTGAAAATTTAATGAAACCTGTGAAAAAAACGATTATATATTATTGGTATAATTATATTTTATTTTGTTACATAGATACGGTGGGAAAAAAATATCACTCTTGGTGAACCGCCTGGATTTTTGCATTCTTGGTGGTGGTAAGCATTAGACATTGTTTTATTCTTCTGCTATAAAAATAACAAAATTGCATTTTATTTATAAAATATTAATTTTCTTCAGAAAACATATTCATAATTTAATATAGTTTTCCTATTTATATACATATAAAATAATCAATTAAAAATATTTCAGCGTATTTTGGGACCTATATTCAGCAGCACCAGAACGACGGGATTCCTGTGAACACAGCAATGAAGCCAAAGCTTTTCATGATTATGTTAGTATAATTTTATAATGTGAAAGTTATAATTATATATTACAAATGTATAAACAAGAGATTATTTTTGTTCTCAGGGTTTTGTGAATAGCGGTTATGGTGTTAATGGCATTGCCCATGTAAGTTGAGTTGTATTATTTTTCATACATAAGAAATATGTTTATTCAATCATAATGATCTACCCTACATGAGTATTTTGATATGATCTAAGACCATGTACTTCTAAACTAGAGTATGTAGATAACAGGGATTGTTACTAAAGTTTGCATGTACATCTAACTGGCATTTAAATAAATTATTAGATGTTGAAATTTGACTGGTAGATAATTATCAAATGATTACAGAATGCTGGTCCAGCGCCTTCACCTATAGGGCAAATGCCACCCAATGATGGTATGCCTGGTGGTCCAATGCCTCCTGCTTTCTTTCCAGTAAGTTTTTTTACATCTTTATACTGATAACAATATTATTTCACTTAATTTCATTGTGTGAATCAAAAAATGTGAAGAGTATTTGAATTATCTATGTCTGTTTATGTATTTTGTTAATGAATAATTACATTTATGTTCTGTTGTTTAAATATGAGTAACAAGATTAGATAAATATTTATTTTTTATAGAAAACATTATTATTTATTAACGATAGTTTCTTATTTCAAAGCAATCAACTATGAATTTTGAAATTCTCCTACTATAGCCTATAGTATAGTATAATTAATATTGTGAAATATGCCTTTTATGTCTATATGTGCACATATACATACATCATGTGTATATTGTGTTTCAAGAAAGGGAGGGCAAGAAAATAAAAAAATAGTTTTACTGCATATGATTATACATAATATAATATTGTAATCTAAGATATATTATTAAAAATTTTTAAACTTAATTCTTCTAAAAGGAATAAAAACATTATAATCTTTACAATCTTTATTATAGGGAAATCAGACATATTAACTGTATATAAACACATATCACAATATTTATATGTATATACATACATAAATATGTATAAATATCTGTTATCATTGTTATGCCTAGTTACAATTCTCATGCATTATAATTCTACACTTGATTCAAAGCTCTTAACATTTTATTAAATACATCAAGTATAATAAACGTTAGTAAATAAAATTTCTTCTAACTGTAGATTGTTATTAATCAAGTACAGATTGTTAATAAATTTACATTACATATTATTAAATACACCTTATAATAATATATATATATTTCTTGACATTGATTTTTCGGGATAAACAATAATGTTTCAATTTTACATAATACATAATCTAATTATCTATGATACTTATCTATGATACTGTCATTATCTATGATACTGTCATAATAAATAGCTATATTTTATGGAAAACAATTCTATAAATATGATAGTAATTTGTATACTTTAGTATATGATAGTAATTTGTATATGATAGTAATTTGTATAAAAGATCTGTTATATTATACTTATTTCATGTATAATCAGACCCAAGTGTTACTAATTAGTACTAATGTTTCTTACACATAATAACACAATCCTGTACAATGTTATTCATCTGATTACTGTCAATGTACACAGTGCCCTTGAAACATATATTTTGTTTTGAAACAAGTGTACATTTGGATAAGATTCTCATGCCATGCTTGTCTATACTGTATCTATGTACTTATTTTCTCTCTGCTATGTATCTAACACTTGTATGTGCGTTCCTTTACCATTTTCACTTTTTGATCTCCTCTCTGCATAAAGCAGATTTCAGAAACTTACCAGGAAAAATTTTGTATAGATGTTAGAGAATAGTTTTAGTTTGAATAATTTTATATTGTAGGTCTATAATTGACAGTGTTCTACCTTGTGCTGACTTTAGTTCTGTGCAAGAACTTCACAGTTGTTTTGCAATAATAAAGTATTGAATATATTTATTGAACTACATTGACAAAATATATTTGTTCCTTCATTCAAGTTATTACTTATAATACTTCTGATCTACCTTGATATCTTAGTATAACGATTTTCAGTCTGAGTTCTGAAAATGAAAGCATATATTTACTCCTAGAATAATATTTTAAGACGGATTTATCTTTCTACAATTCTTAATATATAACAAACTATAAAGATTAAAAATGTCAGCTAAGGTCACACTTTTTAGGATTTCTAATATATTTAATATAAAAGCCTGCATAGATAGTAGTCTAGCATTCAGTACAAGCGGTCTACGAATTTAGCGAAAATAATATATGACCATCCTTTACATCATGGAAAAGATCAAATTTATATCTATATATGAAATACACATATTTTATGTAGTATAAGTTAAGTATACCCTTAGAAACTATAAACATTATATTCTGTATAAATGGATAGTTTAATGATTCTATGAGAAAAATATATTCTCGTTGACCGCTTATTATAACATCTAAATAACAATATAAGTAGGTGAAAAAAATGTCTAGTTATGCATATATTGCTTGTTCGAATATTTATTGCCTTCTAAATCATTTTAGGATAACGATGTATACGTTCAGATAGAAACAACACGATCTCACTTTGATACATCCAAATATATCCATGAAAGAAAATTATTTTATATATATATTTTTATTTATTTATTTATCTTTTTTTTTAATTATCAAAATTTTGTTTTAGTGTGAAATGGGCGGGAGGGAGGGTGTCCTCAGGCATTTAGTATCAAATTTTACTTCGTGGACAAAGTCGTAATTACGAAATAAAGTATTGATTAACGTATGTAGGCTGAAATAAGTATCGTAAATGTAATCTTTATTGGAAACAATATTTA